>NC_031999.1:43752120-43786593 GCF_001879085.1 Nicotiana attenuata
TTTTTGATATTTTTCGATTGTTTTCGCTTGGGTTTTGTTCCTTTAGCCTATTGTGACGTATTCGTTCTGGTTTTGGTCAGATTCGACGCGCGAGGAGGCTGATTTGAGAGGCAAGGGCATAGCGAGCTAGAGCTTTAGCTGGTTCGAGGTGAGTAATGAATGTAAATGATATCCTGAGGGTTTGAAACCCCTGATTTGCACATCGTAGTGCTATATTGAGGTGAGACTCGCGCTTGATGATGAGCGCGGGGTCCTTTATTATTGGGGATTGTGACTTGGCCCATCCCGAGTGATGCTTTTACCGCGTATTTGATTGAAGCTTGATTGATATCATCATTATTTGAACAGATTGTCATATTTGGGCTTCGTGCCAATTATTTGAATCCTTCGGGGAGTTTTTATCACTATTTCCTCACTGTTTTGATTTACTACTTGAACTCAGTCGTACCGTTTTCTACTGTTTTATAACTCAGCCACTTTTACTCGGCTTTTGAAACTAAAATGATATGTTAAATGACGTTTTGGGCTGAGAACTACTGTTTTACTAATGCCCGAGGGGCTTATACGTTTTCTGGACTGAGTATGGCCAAGGGCCAGATGTGAGGTTTCTATGGGATCGGGCTGCGCGCCGCAGCAGTGTTATACTGATATTGATATGAGTCCGAGGGCCTAGGTTGGTGCCACAAGATGGCTTATTATTGCTCTTGGGCCGTAAGGGGCCCCTCCCGGAGTCTGTACACCCCCAGTGAGCGCCGTCGACGATAAATATATGGATCGGGCTGCACGCCGCAGCGGGTACTATAGGGTACCGTTTATGTGTTGATTTTTCTTTTACTGTCTATCGCTTAACTGCTTACTTGTTGTAGAATTATCATATTTCGTTTCCATTGGATTATTGCTTTCATATTACTTGTTTTAAACTGCCGCATTATAGATTACCTTGTGTTTCTCCAAATCTTCTCAAGATCACTTTTTACTCTTTCCAAATCTTCTTGAAGTTGTCTATTTTTCTCAAGTTCAACACACAAACTAGTTTTTACAGCATTTAACTCATTTCCAAGATTAATATGTGCCTCACTAGCCACTTCTCTTCCTTTTTCAGAATTCCCAGGCCTATCTTCAGCTTTGAGTTCCTCTATTGTTTCCTTTAAGTCTACAATCATCACTAAGAGATCATCTCTTTCTTGCTCAATAATAGCCACTTTCTCCACTAAGGCTTTTTTTTTTACTGAAATTCTCAATGGTTTCTTTTAGATCAACTATTACTACCATCAAATTGTCTCTTTCCTGTTCTACACTAGTGATTTTCTCAGTTAGAACCTCCTTTTCATTTTCCATATTATCTATAGTTTCCTTCAAATCAACCACACAAACCATCAAGTCATCTCTAGTTTGCTCAGCATCTCCTAACTCCATAGTTAAGGCATCCTTATCATTTACAAGACTATGGTAAGCATCAATTAACACATTAGCTAATGACATGAGTATTTTAGGAGAGTAGGACTTCAGATTTCTTTGAACATCCCGAAAATTTACCTCATTATTGTCATCGTCTTCATCATCATCTAATTGAGCCATCAAAGCAAATATTGAGTCATACTCATTTGCTTCACTTTCAACTGCAATCATTGAGCTGTCACCTGCATCATCTTCTTCTTTAGACTCGTCGGAAGAATCTCCCCATGCTGCAAGAGCTTGCTTCACAACTTTGTCAGCGACGTTCTTTCTTTTGAAGCGTTTATCAAGAGCCGGGTTCCTCTTCGCTGCTTTGTCAGAGTTGTGTTTGAAGTGTTCTTGCTTCAGGAGAGGGCAATCTTTGATGAAATGCCTTGGCCTTCCACACTTATGACAGAGGTCATAATTCTTTGGCTTGCTAGAGCTGCCCCTCTTTGGTATACCTCCAATCCTTCGAACCATTTTCTGAAACCTTCTGGTTAAGCAAGCCATGTCACTATCCTCGCCACTTGAGTCATTGCTTTCGGCCTTGAGTACCAGGTTCTTTTCCTTCTTTGATTATCTTCTTTCACTATCCTTCTTCTTCTTCTTCTTCTTCATTTCATAGGTCTTCAGATTCTCAATCAGCTCATCTATAGTCAGCTCCTGCAAATCCTTTGCTTCAGTAATGGAATTAACTTTACTCTCCCAGGAACTGGGCAAAACACTAAGAATTTTCCTCACGATCTTGTTCCTAGAAATGATTTCACCAAGCAAGTGTAGCTCATTTATGATGGAAGTGAATCGAGTGTGCATGTCTTGAATGGATTCATCGTCTTTCATTCTGAAGAGCTCATACTTAGTGGTGAACATGTCAATCTTAGATTGCTTCACTTGAGTAATTCCTTCGTGTGCTGTTTGTAAAGCTTCCCATATCTCTTTGGCAGATTGGCAAGCCGAAATCCTATTGTACTCATCAGGACCTATACCACACACCAAAATTTTCTTGGCACGAAAATTTTTATCCACAGCCTTCCTGTCAGCATCGTTGTATTCTTTCCTCGTCTTAGGCACTGTAACAGCAGGATCTCCTACCTTTTTTGTAAGGACATAAGGACCATCACATATAATATTCCACATCTCGGAATCTTCAGCCTGATAAAGTCATGCAACCTTGTCTTCCACCACCCATAATATTGGCCATTGAACCTGGGTGGTTTGTAGGTAGACTGACCCTCTTCAAAGTTTGGTGGAGCAGCCATGAGGATCCTTTCTAGGTGTTAACCTGATAGAAAGAACCCGCTCTGATACCAATTGATAGAATATATGAGTCCACCAAACTATATAGAGACCAGGTCCTATATAGGTTTCGACAGATAAGGCTAATGCAACAGTAAGTAAATGGAATAGGGAACTTTGACGTGAAAAAATCCCTACTCAAGAGGATAAAAATTCACGATCTACACTAGTAGGATTTCAACTTCTCTATGAGTAATCTTCTTTAGATTACAACCTATGCAATCTAGGAATTAAACTCTTAATCACTCACTAACTTGTAATACACCTATTACAAGCCACTTTGCAATACACCTATTACAAAGACTTCAACTCATGACTAACTCTAGTCACGACACAAACACTAAATGTTTACGGTTTACAAGGGATTCCTAATTAAATCTTCTAGATAAGCAAAGTAGGAATTACAATGAAGAATAATTACAAAGTTACAACTCAACTAAGGACATATAAGAGACTTGTTGTAGGAACTGGTCCGTAGTGGTGTTGTACTTTGTTCTTGATACACTTGAGAATTGAATGCTTGATTATCAGATGCTTGGAGTGCTTGAATGAATTCTCAAGTGTTCAAGTGATGTTTTGTTGTAATGTTTTGTTAATACAACTTGGATGACATCACTTGAATGATTTAGTCACTTGGTTAGTACAAGGTCAATGAGAAGTGACTGTTGCACTGTTTGTGTGTACAGTGCAGGCAGTCACTTTCCAACTGTAGAGAGTTGACTTCGTACTGCTGTCAGTAGAACCTAATGGGATCAGGTCCCTGTGTTGATTCTTTATCTTCTGAAGTCATAGAAACTCACATTAGCTTGAGTTCGTTGATTGAGTTGTGTACCAAGTGTATCAGGTTCCTTATCTGGTTCTTTGACAGTAAGTTTGTTAGATCATTAAAAAATGAAGCTAAGGTACTATAAACCCATCAACTACTAACTACATAACTAACTGTTGGGTTAATTTATAGTTACATAGCTGGTGACAACTAGAATTTCTAGGGCACAGTAGTGCACTAAACTAACTCCTTCACACCCCATCAATCTATGACTAATGAAGATTCTCTTCATTCCTAATTTGGATAATACCAAGCATGCCGAATGTTGGTAAGGTCATTTGCAATCAGATCAGCTAGTTGTTTAGTAGAAGGCAAATAAACAATGTCAATCAAACCAAGTTGCAATTTCTCCCTAACTAAATGACAATCAATATCAATGTGCTTGTTTTTTTCTTGGATCTTTAAACAAACTAACCGGCCAAACTAGCTTAGCAACAGTGGAAGCTAGGTTTCTGTACTAAACTTCAATGAAGCTCCTTGATATATATAGTGCACTATTTAGACTTCCAAGAAACCACAAAAACTCCAAGCTTAAAGTAACTTGTGACAGATCTTCTGGTATTGGGACCAGCACCCCGGTCAACATCATAATAAGCCGGTAGCTGAGTAAACTATGTGGAAGATAATAATGTTTACCCCAAAAAGGGATAATAGTTGAATTTATACTGTGGTTTTAAGGAAACGTGATTTCACTTGGCACAAACTAAGGGAAAATGTAAATTGATATTGATTTTAAATAACACAAAAACAAACCAAATGAGATGTATAGCTTTAAACCTCGAGCTAGGTCGCCTTTGAATAAAGCAAGTATTGTATTGGAATGTATGAACAGAGTAACTAAGTATTGAGAGCTTCAGAAGGAGATAATATATTGCTTTATGTAACGTGAATATGACGTCTTTTACAAATGATCAGACTCCCTTTATATAGTAGGGGAATCCTACTCTTGGTACAATTCTAAATATAGTAAGAAATCCCATTATTGGCTAATTAATCGGCCTCTTCTTGATACGCGCCGAGATCTTCGCCGTGATTGTCGCGCCCCCTTTTTCCTCGCGGAGTGCGGGTTTCGACATTCATGGGTGAAACAACTTATTTCCTTTTGGGAATTGGGTATTTGAAGAGTCGCCACCTAACGGATTAAGGTGCGTTAGGGCACCTAGAGCAATTAACTCATATAACTAGTTTGCATTACCAGAGATTAGGGTAAGGGCTCGAAATAACCATGAGGAAAGGTGTTAGGCACCCCTCGCGGTCCACAATGGTGGGTCCCCACCGAGCTCAATTATGTGAGTTAGTCTTATAAACAGATAAAGCAAATTAGACAAATTACATTTAAAACAAGGGGTAAAAAGGGTCCTAGGTTTTTTAGCCTACGGGATCACATCTATACAATACCCAGTAAGCCTTCCTCAACTAGAGGGGTTACACATGGTATTGGCGCACAGGTCATCATATCCTTTACTACCCAATTCCCTCCCCTTGGTCATAGCCTAAAGCGTTCTAGCAACCTTAAGATATATCCTATGCATGCACTACCCGTCCCTTTACCTATATAGTCCCGGAGGTATTTTAGGACTTCTAGTTAGGGTGGATCTAGACTGTCCTACGGTAATTAAAGGAGAAAACTCTAGGCGACAAACAAAATAATTAGGACTCTCAAGTAAAGAACAATTAAGGGGATCATATATTACCTCCACAAATAGAACAAACAAATGCACGTCTCAGACAACAATGTTTTAGACATTTGAAAAGAGTCCTAATGACAGGATATCTAGGTGAACACAAATCCGAACATATGCAAAGCTTTATTAAAGTCGGAACCAATACCTAAATCAGTCCATGATATCAGACGCCATACTCACCCAGTTGGACCATTTCTTAGGATCCTGGCTAATGTACCAGGACAAGGCATCTCCCGTAAGACCCTCATAAAAAGCTTCATTCAGATCTTTTCATATTTTCTGACCCCGACATGCTTGTCGCAATAGGTCCTTAGGTTAACCCTGGGATCACCCGTACCGCCAAACATCTCGAACTTGGGAGGTTTGTAACCCTCTAGCAGTTCTACATCTGGCTGTATGCATAGGTCTTCATAGTTCCGACCTTCTATCCCCTTGCCTCCTTCTACGCCTTGAACTCGGCTGTTCAATTTCTTGAGCTCTTCGGCCAGGTTCGTAATGAGCATGTCCTTCTCAAAAGATTCTGGTGCGTAGGAGATGGGTTGATTGGAGTGAGGTAGGGTCTCCACATATATAGGGTTGTTTTGGTGACCTGGAATCTGAGTATAGTGGTGATCATTGGTGGGATCCTAGGGTTCAGGAATGATTGGTGGAGTATTTTGTGGAGTATGGTACGTGTTTGGCTGGTATTGTGGTGGGATAGTTTGATTTTGTGGGGGAGTTGTATAATGGTGAGGTATAGGTGGATTTTGTGGGTGCTTGTTGGGTGTGTTTTGAGGTGGTGCGGGGTTCTAAGTGTTTGGATGACTGATGTCGGGGAAATTGAGAAGGACATGTTTGCCACATTCTGGACATGCTCAAGCTCACCCTGGAGTTCCAGTATTTTCTGTTCGAGTCGTGAGACTGCTTCATTTATGGCCTGAGTACCCCGACCATCAGAAGTTTCTGCATGTTCGACCTGTGTGTCGTTTTCTTTTCTGGCGCCGTTCAAATCTTCCATGTTTGCTTTTCCCTTGCCTTTTGGTGGACTAGGAGGAGGAGAAGGTGGAGTGCCCCTGGATCTTGTGTGATAAGCTGATGATGCCAGTATGCACGAACCAACCTTTGGGGAATGGGAATAATTAAAAGAAAGAAAGAAAATAAAAGGTAGCCAAGTCAGTAATGATTCTGAAAACTTTTCAGTATTTAAACACGTATCGCAGGAGTATGAGTTCGCGTCCTAATTTGGGAGCCCCGTTGTGCCCGAGGTAGGCCTAGCGACAAATAGATTTGGAGAAATTTAGTGCTAATAATTGCCACATTTCATCAATGTAAAAAATAGACGACCCAAAATGATACTAAATAAGATAATGTCAATAATGGCACTTGGCCTTATTACATTTAGAAAGCAAGTAAACCTAATCTATTTGGTCCCAGAAAGACCTTCTCCAGACTGGATGCTCTTGTCAATCAATTCCCTCAGTTCGCGCAGGTTTAGCAGTAAGAATGCCCTCGCCAAATGATCTCCTTCGTTTCCCTCAGAGTTCTGGCAATCAGTGACTCTCTTCCTCATTTTTCCTTCCAATTCCATCAGACTATAGTCCAAATATTCCAGCCTTTCGCTGGATTTAACAACCCTTTCTTTGTCCCAGAACATGGTGGCGTCCTCGATCAACATTTTGTTTGGCTTAAAATCCAACAAAGAAGGCAAATTCCCTAGGACTCGTTTCACCTGATTTTGGTCACTTGAAGGAAGATCCCTCCACCAATCTAGCAAAAGTGAAGGTATGCTGCTGACCATGCCGAACCGGGGGACTTCTTGCCTCATTTTAGCAAAACAAAAGATGGTTGGGCCTTTTCCCCCTCTAGGTTCGTCTATTTATACAATAATGATTAGCATATTGGCACTTATTTCTCCAAATTAATACACAAAATCGTGGTTGCGTCCGTTGGGATTATGGAAAACCTGATGGACTCTGGGTAGAGCTTGTCTTAAAGGGTCATTATGCTGACAACAGATTAACCCAGCTAGGTTTGACCATGATGCATGCACAATTGATCAAAGTAAGGTTACTATATAGAGGTCTAGACTGGGACCCTCAAGCGGACAACTTGAGGGGGAAAGGCACGGAACCGTCGAACGCACCGCTGATCGACTAGTTTTATCGCAAATACGCCTTTCCAAATTTAAAAGGGTGATATATAGGAAGAGCGTAAACACTCATCAAGCGTTGCTATAGGATTGATTACGCACGAGTGGAATATGATGTTGAGCATGATTTTTGCAATAATAAATAACACGTTGTCAAGTATTGGCATGTTAAGAAAATGATAAATGCGGTATATAAATAATTGAAAGACAGTTACAAAAGGAAAACAAGGAAACAAGTCAATTTCAGACGATAAAAGAAATCATAAATGCTTGGAAATAATAAGTTAAATCCAAAATAAGGGGAAGGGAAAGGTTGTATCAAAATAAAGCATGCTTGGGATTAATTCACAAAAACAAGTTTGTTATGGTAAGAGCCTAAAAATCCCCAGTAGAGTCACCATGCTGTCGCACCCCCTTTTTCCTCGCGGAGTCCGGGTTTCGACATTCATGGGGGAAACAATTCATTTCCTTTTGGGAATTGGGTATTTGAACAGTCACCACCTAACAGATTAAGGTGCGTTAGGGAACCTAGAGCAATTAACTCATATAACTAGTTCGCATTACCAGAGATTAGGGTAAGGGCTCAAAATAACCTTGAGGGGAAGGTGTTAGGCACCCCTCGCGGTCCACAACTGTGGGTCCCAGCCGAACTCAATTATGTGAATTAGTATTATAAACAGATAAAGCAAATTAGACAAATTACATTTAAAACAAGGGGTAAAAGGGGTCCTAGGTTTTTTAGCCTACAGGATCACATCTGTACAATACCCGGTAAGCCTTTCTCAACTAGAGGGGTTACAAGTGACATTGGCGCACAGGTCATCATATCCTTTACTACCCAATTCCCTCCCCTTGGTCATAGCCTAAAGCGTTCAAGCAACCTTAAGATATATCCTATGCGTGCACTACCCGTCCCTTTACCTATATAGTCCTGGAGGTATTTTAGGACTTCTAGTTAGGGTGTATCTAGACTCTCCTACGGTAATTAAAGGAGAAAACTCTAGGCGACAAACAAAACAATTAGGACTGTCAAGTAAAGAACAATTAAGGGGCTCACATATTACCTCCACAAATAGAACAAAGAAATGCACGTCTCAGACAGCAATGTTTTAGACATTTGAAAAGAGTCCTAATGACAGGATATCTGGGTGAACACAAATCAGAACATATGCAAAGCTTTTTTAAAGCGGGAACCAATACCTAAATCAGTCCATGAAATCAAACGCCATACTCACCCAGTTGGACCATTTCTTAGGATCCTGGCTGATGTACCAGGACAAGGCATCTCCCGTAAGACCCTCATAAAAAGCTTCATTCAGTTCTTTTCATCTTTTTTGACCCCAACACGCTTGTCGCAATAGTACCGTCAACCATCTCGAACTTGGGAGGTTTGTAACCCTCTGGCAGTTCTACATCCGGCTGTATGCATAGATATTCATAGTGCAGACCTTCTATCCCCTTGCCTCTTTCTACGCCTTGAACTCGGCTGTTATATTGCTTGAGCTCCTCGGCCAGGTTCTTATGAGCATGTCCTTCTCAACAGATTCTGGTGCATAGGAGATGGGTTGAGTGGAGTGAGGTAGGGTCTCCACATATATAAGGTTGTTTTGGTGACCTGGAATCTGAGTATAGTGGTGATCATTGATGGGATTCTGGGGTTCAGGAATGACTGGTAGAGTATTTTGTGGAGTATGGTAGGCGTTTGGCTGGTATTGTGGTGGGATAGTTTGATTTTGTGGGGGAGTTGTATAATGGTGAGGTATGGGTGGATTTTGTGGGTGCTTGTTGGGTGTGTTTTGAGGTTGTGCGGGGTTCTGAGTGTTTGGATGACTGAAGTCGGGGATATTAAGGGAGAAGGACAGGTTTGCCACATTCCAGACATGCTCAAGCTCACCCTGGAGTTCCAGTATTTTCTGTTCGAGCCGTGAGACTGCTTCATTTGGGGCCTGAGTATCCCGACCATCAGAAGTTTCTGCATGTTCGACCTGTGTGTTGTTTTCCTTTCTGGCGTCGTTCAAATCTTTCATTTTTTCTTTTCCCTTGCCTTTTGGTGGACTAGGAGGAGGAGAAGGTGGAGGGCCCCTGGATCTTGTGTGATAAGCTGATGATGCCAGTATGCACGAACCAACCTTTGGGGAATGGGAATAATCAACAGAAAGAAAGAAAAACAAAAGGTGCCAAGTCAGTAATGATTCTGAAAAGTTTGCAGTATTTAAACACGTATCGTAGGAGTATTAGTTCGCATCCTAATTTGGGAGCCCCGTTGTGCCCGAGGTAGGCCTAGCGACAAATAGATTTGGAGCAATTTAGTGCCAATAATTGCCTCATTTCATTAATATAAAAAATAAACGACCCAAAACGATACTAAATAAGATAATTTCAATAATGGCACTTGGCCTTATTACATTTAGAAAGCAAGTAAACCTAATCTATTTGGTCCCAGAAGGACCTTCTCCAGACTTGATGCTCTTGTCGATAAATTCCCCCAGTTCGCGCAGGTTTAGCAGTAAGAATGCCCTTGCCAAATGATCTCCTTCGTTTCCCTCAACATTCTGGCAATCAGTGACTCTCTTTCTCATTTTTCCTTCCAATTCCATCAGACTATACTCCAAATATTCCAGCCTTTCACTGGATTTAATAGCCCTTTCTTTATCCCAGAACATGGTGTCAGCCTCGATCAACATTTTGTTTAGCTGAAGATCCAACAAAGAAGGCAAATTCCCTAGCACTCGTTTCACCTGATTTTGGCCACTTGAAGGATGACCCTCCACCAATTTAGCAAAAGTGAAGGTACACTGCTGACCATGTCGAACCGGGGGACTTCGTGCCTCATTTCAGCAAAACAAAAGATGGTAAGGCCTTTTCCCCCTCCAGGTTCGTCTATTTATACAATAATGATTAGCATATTGGCACTTATTTCTCCAAATTAATGCACAAAATCGTGGTTGCATCCGTTGGGATTATGGAAAACCCGATGGACTTTTGGGTGGAGCTTGTCTTAAAGGGTCATTATGCGGACAACATATTAACCTGGCTAGGTTTGACGATGATACATGCACAATTGATCAGAGTAAGGTTACTATATAGAGGTCTAGACTGGGACCCTCAAGCGGACAACTTGAGGAGGAAAGGCACGGAACCGTCGAACGCACCGCTGATCGACTAGTTTTACCGCAAATACGCCTTTCCAAATTTTAAAGGGTGATATATAGGAAGATCGCAAACATTCATCAAGCGTTGCCATAGAATTGATTACGCACGAGTGGAATATGATGTCGAGCATGATTTATGCAACAATAAATAGCATGTTGTCAAGTAGTGGCACATTAAAAAAATGATTAATATGGTATTTAAATAATTGAAAGACAGTTACAAAAGGAATACAAGGAAACAAATCAGTTTCAGGCGATAAAAGAAATCATAAATGCTTGGAAATAAGAAGTTAAATCCAAATAAGGGGGAAGGGAAAGGTTGTATCAAAATAAAGCATGCTTGGGATTAATTCACAAAAATAAGTTCGTTATGGTAAGAGCCTAAAAATCCCCAGCAGAGTCGCCATGCTGTCACACCCCCTTTTTCCTCGCGGAGTCCGGGTTTCGATATTCATGGGGGAAACAACTCATTTCCTTTTGGGAATTGGGCATTTGAACAGTCGCCACCTAACGGATTAAGGTGTGTTAGGGCACCTAGAGCAATTAACTCATAATACTAGTTTGCATTACCAGAGATTAGGGTAAGGGCTCGAAATAACCTTGAGGGGAAGGTATTAGGCACCCCTCGCGGTCCACAACTGTGGGTCCCGGCCGAACTCAATTATGTGAATTAGTCTTATAAATAGATAAAGCAAATTAGACAAATTACATTTAAATCAAGGGGTAAAAGGGGTCCTAGGTTTTTTATACCCGGTAAGCCTTCCTCAACTAGAGGGGTTATACGTGGCATTGGCGCACAGGTCATCATATCCTTTACTACCCAATTCCGTCCCCTTGGTCATAGCATAAAGCATTCTAGCAACCTCAAGATATACCCTATGCGTGCACTACCCATCCCTTTACCTATATAGTTCCGGAGGTATTTTAGGACTTCTAGTTAGGGTGGATCTAGACTCGCCTATGATAATTAAAGGAGAAAACTCTAGTTGACAAACAAAACAATTATGACTATCAAGTAAAGAACAATTAAGGGGCTCACATATTACCTCCACAAATAGAACAAATAAATGCACGTCTCAGACAACAATGTTTTAGACATTTGAAAAGAGTCCTAATGACAGGATATCTAGGTGAACACAAATTAGAACATATGCAAAGCTTTATTAAATCGGGAACCAATACCTAAATCAGCCCATGAAATCAGACGCCATACTCAGACGCCATACTCACCCAGTTGGACCATTTTTTAGGATCCTGGCTGATGTACCAGGACAAGGCATCTCCCGTAAGACCCTCATAAAAAGCTTCATTCAGATCTTTTCATCTTTTCCGACTCCGACAAGCTTGTCACAATGGGTCCTTAGGTTAACCCTAGGATCACCCGTACGGTCAAACATCTCGAACTTAGGAGGTTTGTAACCCTCTGGCAGTTCTACATCCGGATGTATGCATAGGTCTTCATAGTTCAGACCTTTTATCCCCTTGCCTCCTTCTACGCCTTGAACTCGGCTGTTCAATTTCTTGAGCTCCTTGGCCAGGTTCTTAATGAGCATGTCCTTCTCAATTGATTCTGGTGCATAAGAGATGGGTTGAGTGGAGTGAGGTAGGGTCTCCACATATATAGGGTTATTTTGGTAAACTGGAATCTGAGTATAGTGGTGATCATTGGTGGGATTCTAGGGTTCAGGAATGACTGGTGGAGTATTTTGTGGAGTATGGTAGGCGTTTGGCTGGTATTGTGGTGGGATAGTTTGATTTTTGTGGGGGAGTTGTATAATGGTGAGGTATGGGTGGATTTTGTGGGTGCTTGTTGGGTGTGTTTTGAGATGGTGCGGGGTTCTGAGTGTTTGGATGACTGATGTCGAGGACGCTAAGTGAGAAGGACATGTTTGCCACATTCTGGACATGCTCAAGCTCACCCTGGAGTTCCAGTATTTTCTGTTCGAGTCGTGAGACTGCTTCATTTATGGCCTGAGTACCCCGACCATCAGAAGTTTCTGCATGTTCGACCTGTGTGTTGTTCTCCTTTCTGGCGCCGTTCAAATCTTCTATTTTTGCTTTTCCCTTGCCTTTTGGTAGACTAGGAGGAGGAGAAGGTGGAGGGCCCCTGGATCTTGTGTGATAAGCTGATGATTCCAGTATGCACGAAACAACCTGTGGGGAATGGGAATAATCAAAAGAAAGAAAGAAAAACAAAAGGTAGCCAAGTCAGTAATGATTCTGAAAAGTTTGCAGTATTTAAACCCGTATCTCAGGAGTATGAGTTGGCGTCCTGATTTGGGAGCCCCGTTGTGCCCGAGGTAGGCGTAACGACAAATATATTTGGAGAAATTTAGTGCCAATAATTGCCTTCAAACAGTCTCAAGTGCCACATGTCATAGTGCAAGAGAGGTACTCTGATGTGTCAAAGTTCCCAAGGACCTCAGGGATCCCGGACAATGCTCACACCAAGACCCTTTCTTAAATAGAGAAACTGGTTATGTGCAGTGTGGAGGGGCCAGCCCCAGTGTGCCAGAGTTCGGAGGAATCGCATGGATTCCTAGGCAGTACACACACTGGAGGGGCAGAACTTAAATAATCTAAGAGTAGAAGTTAGAGTGCTTGACATAATTTGGAAGAACTTAGTAAAATAGTGTTGAAGTAAAACTTTCAGGAGTGAAAAAGGTTTTCAGGAATAGACACAGTTTTAGAAGAAATGCTAAGAGTGAAAACAGTTTTGGAAGCAATTCTGAGAAAACACACAATCACAAAAAAAACTTAGAGTGCTCAGATTCAGAGCCATTTATTATCTGATTCTAAGTGAAGACAAACAACTTTACAGACAAGGATCAGGGGGATTAGGGACATAGAGAGCTCAAATCAGAAACACATAAACATGGATAAGAGGAGAAGCATATAGACCAGCAAGTGCAAAGAACAAGTAGGAACTGATTGACATCCAGAACATAAAACTACTACTTCAAAGTGTTAACAAGGGAATCAAGCTCGAAAATTAGAATAGTAATAGGCAGTAAGACATAGAGACAGGGTATGAGAGTAGTCATCCTGAGGATAGGAGTCTATTCCACAGAATTAGTCATGCCGCTTAGTGTTAATCAAGTACATTGGGAGTCTATGATACTAACATGAGCATACTAGTTGAGGGAAATAAATAGGAACTCAAGTAAACATGCTGGCCAAGTATCAAACAAGACAAGTGAGACCCAGACATGCTGATTACACACTTGAACAAGAGAGGGCAAAACTTAAGCATGCTGAATAAAGCAGTAAACAAGAAGGGCAATTAAATACATAAGCCATTAAATTAGTGTAGAAGGAGACATGGATTAACAGACATGGAGCACACAGAGTTGAGTTTCAGAATTGAACTGGGAACATACCAGTTAAGGAAGCAAAGTGGAGAAAGTAAAACAACTAGATTTCCACAGTCTAGCCTTTGCTTTCAGCCGGCTAGACAAGCAGTTGGCACAAGTAACAGAGAGAGAAGAGAGAATTTTGTGTGTGTGTTTTGAACTAATTGTTCGTGTGTTGAGAGGTAAAACAAGAGTGTATATATAGCACTTTAGAAGTAGAACAAATAAGGTAAAAGAATCATAAGCCAGTCCATTAGGGACAATCACAGAATTACAGAATCAAATAACATAAAGGGGTTCGGAATAGACCCCCCCCCCCCTAATTAGGGGTAATTAATTAACGGTAATAACAAAGATTTAATTAAGGCAAGGAGTCCAAATCATACCAAATAAGGAATTAGTAAGAATCCTAAAATTATATGGGCAATCAATTAAGGCAGAGATGACCAATTAAAGTCATAAACAAGGAAATAAATAAGATCTATGCACACGAATCTTAATAGAGTAAAGTATTTAGCAAAACCTTCAAAAGAATACTGATTTCCGGAAAGAATTACTCAAATTCCATAAATAGAGATTAAACTAAGTAAGACCTCACAGAAAATATAGAACTTAGCCGGAAACAGGTTCGAACCCTAACAAAGATAAATTAGGGCAAAACCACAAAAATACTGGATTTAACAAGAAAAAATATTTAAGTCCAAAAGATAGAGTAAACTAACACGACTGGTATCACAAAAAATACCCAAAATCGAAGCAAAGATTGAAGGAACCACATAGAATCAACTAGGGTTTACATATTCTTGCACAAATCAGTCATGAAGACGAAAGAATAATTAATCAAACACTTAGAAGTCAGAAAAACCTTTGAAAAACAACTTGGGATGAACCCTAGTTTAGGAAGAGTGATTAAAAATCAGAATAATCAATTAAAACAAAGATTTTTTGAGGGAAATCACTTAATAACATTCGAATCATCTCAGATCTGTAAAGATCTGAGAAGAATCGACAGTAACAAGCTAGGGTTTTCAGAAAAGTAGTAGAGATGAGAGAATAGGTCAAGAACCCATAGATCCGTAATAAAACAAGAAGAAGTTCTTACCCACAGACAGAAAATGGTCTGAGACTGGCTGATAAACAAAGTTTCAAACCGGAACCAGTTGGGGTTCCTTTGTGATCATCTCAAGGACCCAAGAAATCGAAGAGCCATGGCGTGTAGAAGACCAGGTCTGGTCGGAGAAGACATAGAAGCACCATAGGAGGGGTTCACGCCGGTGACGGCGTTTTAGGGTTAGGGTTAGGTTGAGAGGGAGTTTGAGACGAGGGAAATGATGACGGCGGGTGAGGGAAAGAATGAGAAGGGTTTGGGTAGTTTAGGGGGGTTAATTAAGGTAAGGATAATCGTGGACCGTTGATCAAAATGATCAACGACCACGATTGAACGGGCTAGTGGGTTGGGGGTAGGCAGATTGGGCCAAAAGGGGTTTGGGATAATTTTAAAAAGGGTTTTGGGCTGGTTTTAAAGAGGCCAGGTCTGAAGTAAAAGGGGCTATTTGTTAAATGCCCAAACAATTTATAAAAAATATTTTATAAAATACTTAACTGATTATAAAAATAATTTTCATGCGTAGAAATGTTTTAAAATGATTACTCAATATTTTAAAAATACAATGAACCATTTTCTGGTAAAATAATGCAATAATGTAAACATGGGCTATAATTGCAAATTTATTGCAATTGTAATCAAAACGTATAAATCTGGCCATTTGTGAAATAATTTGATCTTAATATGACTATAAATAGCAAAAATTGGATCATGAATTGTTGTAAGATAGTTTGTGATACAATTTTGTAATTATTTATATGAATAAATACTGGAATGAATTAATTTAAAAAGGTAGAAATTATGGAAAACTATCAATTGATGTTAATGCATAGTTTTGAAGGTGTGTATGCACTTAAAAAGTATTATAGGGAAAAATTGGGTATCAACAGCGATCCTCGCCCGATTGTGGATATTTTGGTTTTCCGTTATTTGGCACGGTAAGCTTCCATAGATCTCTATCCTGCCTGGCTCCGATCTTAGCCGACCTCGATCTCGATCGGTCTCTAGGTCCCGAGCTCGGCAATCTAACTTTACACCGCGGTCCAATATAACATAGGGTCGAACCTTAGCCTGCCTTGTTCTAGGACAAGCCCGATTTTGACCGTATACAGATAGTCCCCTTATTTGTCGGAGAGAAGGCGACGAGAAATGATATGATCTTTTCCAATCCCATCTCGATGGGTCATGAAGTAAGCGACGAACCTGACCATGACGTCAGCGACAAGTGGATACTGAAACGTCATATTAGTTCGGATATCGAGGCATTAAATGCCTATCAGTTGTGGTTGGCCACTACCGGTTATGAACCGTCGTCTTCAACCTATAAATGTATCTTTCTTCTTTTGCCCAAACTTTACTTTCAAATCTTCTTTGCTCTAATCTTCAAAATCCTTTGCCCCCTAAAAGCTTTGAACTTTCAGATCTTTGGTGTTTCTTTTCCTCTTTCATCACAAAATACCTAGTGCTTCTTCTTGGTTTCAATTCTTCTTCACTCGTAAAAGTAAAACGGCTAAGACTTCAAAAACTGTTCCGCAAAAGGGAGCTGTTTCCTCATCCCGGCCGGCTGGCAAGCAACCAGCGGCAGAGCCACGCCCTGAAGAGTTCTTTCTCGGAGGGTGCGTCATCGACTCCGACTTTAAGGTTGAAAAGACCCCCTCGATTGCAGGTCGATACGAGCCAATGTCGAGGTATATATGCACAATCACCAATGATCTCCTTGACCAAGTTAAAGAGGCCTACAACTGGGTGGACAAGCACATGGTGGTGTCCTCGCCTGAGGAATCAATCACTACCCATGTGGAAGGGTTTCTAAGTGTTTACACTTATCCTTTCACATTGGGTCCTTTGGATCTAATTATTATAAACTTCTGCAAGAGTATGTAGTGACCCTTGGTCAGATTCATTCCTCTTTCTAGAGGATAGTGATATTGCTCCACTTCTTTGTGAGCCAAGTCGATGGGATTCCCTTCACTCTCGACCACCTCATACGCCTATATAGCCCCGAAGACTGTGCTTCAACCTTGAGAGAAAAGAAGCTATATGAAAAAAATTTGAAGTGCGGGTTTTAGCTAGACTCAATGACATTCTTGGGCCATATAGTATCGAGTTATGGGATCAAGGTGGATCCAAAGAAGGTGGAAGCAGTGCAGAGTTGGCCCAGACTGTCCTCAGCTACGGAGATCCGGAGTTTTCTTGGGTTGGAGAGGTATTACCGTCGATTTGTAGAGGGTTTCTCATCTATTGAAGCACCTATGACCATGCTGACCAAAAGGATGCTCAGTTTAGGTGGACAGAGGAGTGCGAGGAGAGATTTCAAAAGCTCAAGACACTTTGACTACAACCTCTGTATTGGTATTGCCTACAAGTTTAGGATCTTATATTATATATTGTGATGCATCACGTATTGGTCTCCGCGCGGTCTTGATGCAGGATGGTAGGGTAATTGCCTAAGCGTCCAGACAATTAAAGGTACATGAGAAGAATTATCCTATCTACGACCTTGAGTTAGCAGCTATTGTTCATTCCTTGAAGATTCGACGGCACTATTTGTACGGTGTCCCTTGTGCGATCTACACTGATCACCGGAGTTTGCAGCATCTGTTCAAACAGAAAGATCTTAACTTGCATTAGTAGAGGTGGTTGGAGCTGCTCAAGGATTATGATATCATCATTTTGTACCATCTCGGAAAGGCCAATATGGTGGTTGATGCTTTGAGTCGCTGGGCGGAGAGTTTGGGGAGCTTAGCATATCTAACAGCAACTGAGAGGCCATTGGCGTTGGATTTTCAAGCCTTAGACAACCAATTTGTTAGATTGGATATTTCTGAGACGAGTCAAGTGTTGGCTTGTGTGGTCTCTCGGTCTTCTCTTTATGATCGTATCAGGGAGCGTCAGTATGATGACTCCCATCTGCTTGTCCTTAAGGATACGGTTCAGCACGGTGATGCTAAGGAGGTCACTATTGGAGATGATGGTGCACTGAGGATGCAAGACAGGCTATATGTGCCCAATGTAGATGGTTTGCGTGAGTTGATTCTCCAAGAGGCTCACAGTTCACGGTATTCCATTTATCGGGGTGCAGTGAAGATGTATCAAGACTTGAGACAGCATTACTGGTCGAGGAGAATGAAGGAGGACATAGTGGAGTGTGTAGCTCGGTGTCTAAATTGCCAGCAGGTGAAGTATGAGCATCAACGGCCAGGTGGGTTGCATCAGAAGTTAGATATTCTGGGGTGAAAATAGGAGCGGATCACTCTGGATTTCGTTGTTGGGCTTTCACAGACTAGCAGAAGTTTGATGCAGTTTGGGTGATTGTGGATAGGCTGACAAAGTCAGCTCATTTCATTCCTGTGATGACTACTTATTCTTTCGAGCAGCATAATTGATTTTATATCCTCGAGATCGTCATGCTTAATGGCCTACCAGTATCCATCATCTCTAACCGGAGTACGTAGTTTACATCACGGTTCTGGAGGGCTATACAACATAAGTTGGGTACTCGAGTGGAGCTTAGCACAACATTTCACCCTTAGACGGACGGACAGTCCGAGCGCACTATTCAGATATTATAGGATATTCTCCGTGCATGTGTGATGAAGTTTGGCAGCTCTTGGGATCAGTTCTTTCCACTTGCGGAGTTTGCCTACAACAACAATTATCAGTCGATCATTCAAATGGCACCGTTTGACGCTCTGTATGGTAGGCGGTGCCGGTCTCCAGTAGGTTGGTTCGAGCCGGGAGAAGGTTAAGGTGATTCATGACCGACTTCAAACAACCAATCCAGACAGAAGAGTTATGCGGATCGGAAGGTTTGCGATGTTGCATTCATGGTTGGAGAGCGGGTCCACCTCCGGGTGTCACCCATAAAGGGTGTTATGAGGTTCGGGAAGAAGGGCAAGCTGAGCCCAAGGTTTATTGGACCGTTTAAGGTGTTGCGATGTGTTGGGTAGGTTGCTTATGAGCTTACCTTGCCTCGCAGCCTGGCAGGAGTCCATCTGGTATTTCATGTTTCTATGCTCCAGAAGTATCACGATGATCCGTCTCATGTGTTGGATTTCAGCTCAGTCCAGTTGGACAAGGATTTATCTTATGTTGAGGAGCCCGCGGCTAATTTGGACAAGCAGGTTCGAAAGCTGAGGTCAAAGAACATTGCTTCCGTAAAGGTTGAGTGGAGGGTTTAGCCGGTCGAGGAAGTGACTTGAGATACCGAGCATGATATGCGTAGCCGTTATCCTCATCTTTTCACCACTTCAGGTATGTCTCTATACTCGTTCGAGGAAGAATGATTTTTTAAGAGGGGGAGGATGTAACGATCCGGCCTGTCGTTTTGAGAGTATTAGCCCCGATCTCCTATTTTCTGCTTATCCCGTATCTTTTTCTGCTTATATAACTTGTCGGGATGTTTGTTCTTGGTTTCGGAGTGTTTTGGGACACTTAGTCCCTAAAACGGAAGCTTAAGTTCTAGGATTTTTACTGTAGTTGGAACTGGGTGAAGACGACTCCGGAATGGAGTTTCATCGGTTTCGTTAGCTCCGTTGGGTGATTTTGGACTTAGGAGCGTGTCTGGATTGTGTTTTGGAGGTGTGTGGCTAAACTAGCTTGAAATGGCAAAAGTTGAAGTTTTGGGAAGTTTGACCGGAAGTTGGATTTTTGATATCGCGGTCGGTTTCCGAATCTGGAAGTTGGAGTAGGTCCGTAATGTCGAATATGACTTGTGTACAAAACTTGAGGTCAATCGGACGTGATTTGATAGGTTTCGACATCGGTTGTAGAAGTTTGAAGTTTCAAAGTTCATTAAGTTTAGATTAGAGGGTGACGTGGTTTTGTTGTTGTTTGATGTGTTTTGAGGGCTCGACTAAGTTCCTATGGTGTTTTAGGACTGGTTGGCATGTTTTGTTGACGTCCCGGGGGCCTCGGGTTGATTTCGGGTGGTTAACGGATCAATTTGGACTTGTGGAGAATTGCAGAATTTTCTGCTTTCCAGTTGCTGGTTTCCTTCTTCGCGTTCGCGAGAGGAGGTTCGCATTCGCGAAGATGAGCTAGAGGCAGGAGGAGAATTGTCCTACTCATTCGCGAAGTGGGGGCTGCGTTCGTGAAGGGGCAGCCAGTGGAAGCTACGCGTTTGCGAGAGGGCACTCGCGTTTGCGAAAGAGGGATTTTGGTCAGTAAATTTTTTTTCTATGCGAACACGAGGGTGTGTCCGCGTTCACGAAGAAGGAATGCTTGGGCAGTATTAAACATTTGAAAATCAAGGGTTTGGTCATTTTTATCAAAACATCAGATAGAAAGCTCGGATTTGGACGAGATTTTGAAGGTTTTTCAGAGACATCAATTGGGTAATGATTCTACACTTGTTTTTGGTTATATCCCACTAATCTATCATTAATTCCATCCTATAATTTCGGATTTGGCTTGAAAAATTTGGGAAAAATGGGAAAAGTTTTTCAACTAAGTTTTTGAGTATTGATTGGGATTTTGATATCGGAATTGGATAATTTTGGTACGGGTGAACTCGTGAGAGAATGGGTGTTCAAATTTTGTGACTTACTCCCGATTCGGAGATGTGGGCCCTGATAAGTAGAAATTTTGACCACTTATTTGCATTCTTTTACGTTCGTTTTAGCTCAAAATTGCTTAAAAGTATTCCCGAAAACTAATGAAATGTGCTTTCTTGTAGGAGTGTTGGAATATGATCCAAAGAAATGAAAATCAACTCAAGAAGGAGTAATTTTGGACAAGGACCAAAACAAGGCTAAAAAAGCACAATTCGGACCACACAATATTGAGTGCAGCCGCAGAACATAAAGAAGCCTCTGATAGGATTCCCATACAAAATGCGGACCGCACAATTTTAGTGCGGTCGTAGAAGATGAAGTTCAGAGAGTTGTATTTTTGGGCCATGAAGAAGTGCGGACCGCACCATTATTGTGCGGCTGCAGGATGTCAAGTGCGGCCGCACTCATAATTGTGCGGTCTGCAGAAGAGGAGAATCAGAGAGGCATGTTTTAGGAAGATTGAAGATGTGCGGATCGCACTATTATTGTGTGGCCGCAGGAGGCCAAAATGCGGCCGCACTCATAGATGTGCAGTCCGCATAATGAAGGCCAGCTCCAGTCCAAGTTCAATTGTGCGACCGCACTCAGAACTGTGCGGCCCGCACAATCAAATGCAGTGCGGCTGCAATCCAATTTTATGCGACCGCAGAAAGCCCAATTGACCAGTCAATCTCAATATGCAGACCGCATACAGAATTGTGCGGACCGAATAGAGAATTGTGCGGCCGCACAATCTCCGCAGGGGCAATTTTGTCAGATATTTCCAGCTTAGTATTAATAGAACCTTTTGTCATTTTTAGGTTCAGTTGTGTAAGTTGGGAGCACCTGAGCCGTTTTTATTTACTGTATTGAGTAACATTGTACTAGATTAACTTTTAAGCATTAGATTTCTTTCCTTAATCAATTATTATGAATTCTATCTTAGTTTCTTCTTTAATTTCTGCATTTTTCATGAGTAGCTAAACTCATAGCTAGGGTTGTGATCCAACCCTAGTATGGGTACTTAATGGGTGACTGATTTAGGGCTTATTTATGACTGGGTATATGATATTTAGCCTAGTTCTTGCTTGAATTTGAGAATTGATGGTTGCAAATATTGATTCATGCCTAATTGACTTAGTCTCTACTTGAGAAAGAAAGACTAAGTTTAGGAAAACTTGGCTAACAAAAAATTGGGGTGAACTCAAGAAATTGATAGCCTCAATTAAAGGGTCAAATCTAGAGATAGTAAGAACCGCCTTGAGCATATATCACTTGTTTTCTGAAATACCCATTTGGACTTGAGAAAGCCAAAATTGGGAAAAATCACTCAAACAACCGAGAGGTATAGAGTGAGTAATCGCGTGTGATTGATATATTTTATCCCGATCAACCAAACATGCCCTAAAGCTCTCAACCCGGTAGGTATCCATATAGGCAGAAGTTACAACCCTAGATCTTTCATAACTTGAAAAACAACCAAAACCAAAAATAGTGTCTCTTAGCTCTACAATTACAATCAATAGTTTAGAAGTAGAAGTAGAAACAACAATTGAAAATGTGGAAGTGTAATTTGAGGCACATCATACAGTCACACTAGGTGTATACCTAATCCAAAATCTAACTCCCTGTGGATTCGACCCCGACTTGCGTTGGGTTTTTATTATTGCTTCGACCGCCTCGGACGCACAAAAGTGTGTGTGACCGTAGTGTTAAAGATCAGAGAACGTAGTAGTCTGAACCCCGTCTAGGGAAGCTTCAGAGGGCAACTTTGTACAAGCAAAGCCGGAAGCCCAATCACAGCAAGTTCAAGGGAGATACCATCTCCGAGATGAATCGTCCACCTCAGCAAGTTCCTCTGAGGGTTCGGATGGTGGTAGCCAGGGTTCAGAGCCCTCCTCTACACCCACTCCTCCTGCACCAATTGACTTAGATGATGATGACGATGTTCCTGATGATGGTAGAGGAGGTGACACTCGATTTGGTGGCCTTGAGAGGTAGAAAAATAAAGAGATGTGGGAGGACAGATTCATCATCTTAACAGCCTTCAACAAATTCAAAGAGTGGTGTCCCTAGAGATCGCTCACACTTGAGCGACAGTTCTTACTTAAGGATTTGGATATTCACAATCCAAATGTCCTTAGACAGTTTCGGGAGCGAAAAGGGTGGAGGTGGTTCAACCAAAGTGTCATAGATGCAAATGAGCACTTGGTTAAAGAATTTTATGCGAATGTGGCTCACATAAAGAAGGGCACCAAGATAACAAAAGTGAGGAATCTGAAAGTCAAGTTTGACGCCTGCTCCTTGAACACTTATGTGGGATTTGAAGAAGTGGAAGTAGTCCAGTATTTGGAGAAGCTTGCTATGGGTGATGCAGCTTGCCCATGGCTAGCTGATATTTTGGCTGCTGGAGGACCACCACCCCCGTGGATCACAATAGGGGTTCCCATAGCCCGGGCCCCCCTAAATTGAAGCTAAAAGGTGGCAGACCTTTGTGTGCAGCTGTATTGACCCGTGTCTGAATAAGACCAACCTCCCACTTCCCCGGCAGTTCTGGTGGCTTCTATTATTGCTGGGTACTCGATCAATGTGGGTGCCATAATGTCAACCAACATCACATTAGCTGTCCAAAAAGATGAGAGATCCTACCCTTACCTAAACTTCCTCACAGAGTACTTCAATGATGCAAAGGTGGAGCCGAGACCATATGACGCAAAAGTTAAGGCCAAGAAGCCCTTCTCATGGTACCACCTGCAGGGTGCTGACAACTCGAAGTTCAAGGGTAAGTCTAAGGAGCCAACGGTAGTAGTTACTGATTCAGCTACTGAGCCTGCCACAGATGCCATGCCTTCCACAGCAGCCGATCCTTCCACCGGGACAACAGACATGCCACCGCCTTCTTCTTCTAGACCATCAGCTTCATTATCAACGCCAGCCTCATCCACTTATCCACAGACTGCGCTGCGAGTCTCCCAGACATTGGCGAGTCTCAACAACTGGATGCAGTCAGCTACTTCAAAGCTGTCTGACATATCCAGTGCTGTTGCAGCACAGTCTTCTGCCCCGACAACACATCAGGTACTTCCGTCAGTGGAGGAAACACTGTCCAAGATCCTAGAAAATCAGAAGACCATTATGGAGACTTTGGTGGCACATAGGGAAGTCATTGAGGAGTTCGGCAAACAGGTAAAGAAAATGCAGAAATCTCAGGCTTCGAAGAAGTCAGTGGATAAGTTGAGTAAGGAAGTTGCCAAGATAGCATCTGCTGGTGATCTACCACTTGGCCTTCTTATGGAGACAGCACCTTCTACCCTAGCAGCACCAGCAGCATCAGCAGTACTCGAGGCATCACATACAGCAGCCGTGTAGTCTGAGGAGCCGGACCTTGCTGCCCACACCGCTGAGGAGGTGATCCACATGCTCACCAACCCTATTGTCCCTCAGCCAGGTGATGATGAGATAGAGTTAGAGGAGACCGAAGGTGCCGAGGATGCCATGCAGACTTAGACCACATAGGGAGTTCTCTTAACTCCCTACCCTTCCTTGTTCTTATTTTTGTTAAGCATTGGGGACAATGCTTATTTTATTCGGGGGGAAGGGGGGTGGTCTATTTTGATTGATTTGACATTGACATTGGCATGTAATAACTCTAATGCTATTTTTCTTCTCTCTTTGGTTATGTATATATTCCTCCCTTTCACTTGATGTATATATTCATTTCCCCTCGATTTGTATATTTATTTGTCCTACTTTCCGTAGTTTACTTCATAGCTTCTTTAGGTTGTTTTTCTTAGTAGTATAACTTCTTATTTACTTTAGTAACTTCTATTTGATTTGTTAGCTTTTTTTTACGTTTGAGTGAACAATAAGCCTTTGGTTTTCTTAATGCCACGGTTCTTTCCAAAGGTGGATTTTGTATGAACCGGGTGGCTCTTCACAACGATGGATGGTGTGAACGATGGATGGTGTGAAAACCTTCTTAAGGGATTGCGTCCGTTTCTTTTGTGTTTAGGCAAAAATAGTAGTAATGAATAAAAGGGTCTCAAGCATGCTTCACTTGGTACCAATACATTTACCTACGACCTTATGGTTAAAGCCAAGTTGTTGGAAGAAAATAGCTCTAATTGTGACCTTTTGACTCTTGCGTAGACTTAAGTAGTCATTGAGTGGTTCAATTGAGCCATTTGTGATTGTCAATCTTACTAGGGTTGTTGTGGGCCCTCGACTCCGTTCTCTTTAGCAATCCAGCAGCGTGAAAAGGTAAGGTATTGAATTGCAAGTCCAAGTACCCGTGCTAATAGTCTAGAACTTGCCCCGAATATTTTTCTAGGCGAAATTCTAAATGTAGCTTGGCTTGAGAAATGATTGTAGGCTCTCCTTGATCTAATTTGAAATTTGAAATCTACCATAGCCTACCAATGTGATATCCCTAATCAACCCATTTGAGCCTAAGCCCTTTTTCTTTCAATAACCATGTTACAAGCCTTTATCCATTTTGTAATGACCCTCTCTTGGCACCCGATCTTTCCTTAGCATTCTTGAGAAAAAATTGGCAAAAACATAAGTTTGGGGGAGATACGAGGAGTTTGAAAGTGATATAAAGGTACAAAGAACAAAAAAAAATGAAGAAAAGGGAAGGCAAAGAAAAGAAAGAAAGAACATAAATAAAAATGCCAAAAGAAAGTGAATAAAGTGAAGAATTGAAGGGATTCAAAGAAAAACAAGAATGAAAGGGCATGGAATAAATAGAGAAGGAGAAAAATGATTATCATGACCAAGAAAGAGTGACGTTACGTCTCTCTAGTTCTTCCGAGGAAAAAGAAATTGACTCAAAGAGTCAACAAAGTATGAGCCAAAAAGAGAAAATGAAGTGCTTAAGGAAAGATGAACCCATTCTATTCCAACAAGCCCTACCTTGGTCCAAAGGCCTTCATTACATCCCAAAAAATCCCTACATGATTTCAAGTTGAGTGAGCTTACATTAGTACTGATTTAAATGAGGGGCAAGCATATGGTACTTAAAGCCGTACTTGTGACATTCTTTTGAGAGAGATGAGCGAAATTTTCACAATCCTTGAATTGAGTGTTACATTCTAAAGTGAGATATGCTAAAGGGGAGAGTAGAGGAGGAGGAGCTTCGGATCCACAATGACCTACATGAATGAGCGAGCTTCCTTGAGTATGGCTACTCTCTTGTTTCCTGCTGAACCTCCTTCCCAATACAGGCTTCGCAGCCATCCCTGCTTTCATCTTACAGGTAAGCATTTCAAGTAGATAAGATCATAAAAGAAGAAATGCCCAATCGTGATAGAACAAAGAAGCAGCCCGGTGTATTGCAACCAAAGTCAACTCTTGATACTCTAGTGTCACATTAGAACTATTGTACTCAAAAAGTCAAATCATTGCGTTGTTGATAATTCATATGTGTTGTGGGAACTTGTTGGTCCCAATTGATGTGTGATTGATTCACCTTAGGCCAGCTGAAATAGTTCTTGTCTTGTGGAGGTAGGAATTACCTTATTTGCTTGAGGACAAGCAAAAGCTTAAGTTTGGGAGAGTTGATAAGTAGGGATTTTGACCTTATTTGCACTGTTTTACTTTCGTTTTAGCTCAAAATTGCTTGAAGGTATTCCCAAAAACTAATAAAATGTGCTTTCTTGCAGGAGTGTTGGTATATGAGCCAAAGAAATGAAAATTAACTCAAAAAGGAGTAATTTTGGACAAGGACAAAAGCAAGGCTAAAAGGGCACAATGCAAACCGCACGATATTGAGTGCGGCCGCAGAACATAAGGAAGCCTCTAAGAGAATTCCCATCCAAAATACGGACCGCACAATTTTAGTACGGCCGCAGAAGATGAAGTTCAGAGAGTTTTATTTTTGGGCCATAAAGAAGTGCGGACCGCATCATTATTGTGCGGCCACAGGATGTCAAGTGCGGCTGCACTCTTAATTGTGCGGTCCTCAGAAGAGGAGAATCAGAGAGCCTTGTCTTTGGAAGATCGAAGATGTGCGAATCGGACTATTATTGTGCGGCCGCAGGATGCCAAAATGCGACCGCACTCATAAATGTGCGGTCCGTATAATGAAGCCCAGCTCCAGTCCAAGTTCAAGTGTGTGGCCGCACTCAGAAATGTGCGGCCCGCACATTTAAATGAAGTGCGTCCTTAATCCAATTTTATGCGACCGCAGAAAGCCTAATTGACCAGTCAATCTCAACATGCGGACTGCACAAAGAATTGTGCGGCCTCACAATCTCCGCAGGGGCAATTTTGTCAGATATTTTCAGCTTAGTATAAATAGAACATTTTGTCATTTTTAGGTTAAATTGTGTATGTTAGGAGCACCTGAGCCGTTTTTATTTTCTGCATTGGGTAACATTGTACTAGATTAGCTTTTAAACATTAGATTTTCTTTCCTTAATCAATTATTATGAATTATATCTTAGTTTCTTCTTTAATTTATATATTTTTCATGAGTAGATAAACCCATAGCTAGAGTTGTGACCCAACCTTGTATGGGTACTTAATGGGTGACTGATTTAGGAAATATTTATGATTGGGTATATGATATTTAGCCTAGTTCTTGCTTGAATATGAGAATTGATGGTTGCAAATATTGATTCATGCCTAATTGACTTAGTCTCTACTTGAGAAAGAGAGACTAAGTCTAGGAAAACTTGGCTAACAAGAAATTGGGGTGAACTCAAGAAATTGATAGCCCCAATTAAAGGGTCAAATCAAGAGATAATAAGACCCAACTTGAGCATATATCACTTGTTTTGTGAAATACCCATTTGGACTTGAGAAAGCCAAAATTGGGCAAAATCACTCAAACTACCGAGAGGTATAGAGTGATTAATCACGTGTGATTGCTATATTGTATCCCGATCAACCAAACATGCCCTAAAGCTCTCTACCCGGTAGGTATCCATCTTTGGTGGAAGTTACAACCCTAGATATTTTATAACTTGAAAAACAACCAAAACCAAAAATGGTGTCTCTTAGCTCAATAATACGATCAATAGCTTTGAAGTAGAAGTAGAAACAACAATTGAAAATGTGGAAGTGTAATTTGAGGCACATCATACAGTCATACTAGGTGTATACCTAATCCAAAATCTAACTCCCTGTGAATTCGACCCCGACTTGTGTTGGATTTTTATTGTTGCTTCCACTGCCTCACAACCTATATTCATGGTGTGAGTTTAGGCGACATCAGGCCCGAGGAGGTTTTTAGAATGATCTTCGAATTTCTTGTTAAATTATTGATTTCATTAATTAGATTAGTATATTATAGTTGTATTTATAATATGTAATTGTGTTTGGCTAGATTTGGGCCATTCGGAGTCGGATAATCGAAGAAAAGGCATTCTTACGGATTGATTGAGCTTGGTTCGAGTTAAGTGGCTTACCTAACCTTGTGTGGGGGAAATTCCCTTAGCATTTAGTACTGTTGTGATATGTGCACCGTGTACGTGAGGTGACGAGTGTGTACATGGGCTATTTGTTGAAAACCCCAATTTTTACTGAGTAGTAACCTGTTTTCTTCTTAGTTGAGTTATACCAGCATGTGTAGTTATCTTGTTTAGTCTAATACCATATGTCTATGCCTTTAACTGCTCATTTGAACTCTGTGCAACATGCCTAGTTGATTTCATGTTTTTCCTTGATCTTTATCAGTCTTAAGTGTAGAATTCTTGTTGTTAACTGTTGTATTTATCGGTTTGAGCTGTGTGTTTACTTTTGAGACTATGAGGCGGTACCTCGGGAGTTCTCCCTGCACATTTACTTTTGGGACTACGAAGCAGTACCTCGATAGTTCTCCCTGCATATTCACTTTTGAGACACCGAGGCGATATATCGGGAGTTCTACCTACACATTTACTTTTGAGACTATGAGGCGGTACCCCGGGAGTTCTCCATGCACATTTACTTTTGAGACTACGAGGCGGTACCTCGGGAGTTCTCTCTGTATATTTACTTTTGAGACTATGAGGTGGTCGCATATTTACTTTAGGACTACGAGACGGTATTTCAGGAGATCCCTGCTATTCACCCCGTGGTACTGTATTATTATTTGCTGTGTTTTTCCTTTTTTTTTAAAATTCCGATTTTTTATTATATTGCTACATTCTTCTACTTTATTTATTATACACCAGTGGGCCTTGACCAGACCTCGTCATTACTCGACCGAGGTTAGGCTTGACACTTATTGGGTACCGTTATGGTGTACTCATGCTACTCTTCTGCACATAATTTGTGTGCAGATCCAGGGAATTCTTACCAGCCACGCCATCAGTGAGCAGTGACAGTTGGAGAATTCAAGGTATATCTGTCGCGTCCGCAGACCTTGGAGTCCCCCTCTATTCCCTTCTATGTCATTTACCCTCTGTACTCCTTTTGTTAGACATTGGTATATAGAGATACTAGTTTCCTTCTGTAGCTTGTGACTCATGATGTTCCGGGTTTTGGGAATATTGTGTATTACTGAGAAGTTGGTTATTATACATGCCGAGCGGCATTGTTATCAGTTATGTTATTATCTATTGCAGTTAGCTATTGAGTTTTTACTTCCATTTTTGTTATTTCCATAATTGTTTAGGTTTACCTAGTTGTATAGACTAGGTTCCGTCACGACGTCTTATGGAGGGGAAATTGGGTCGTGACAGTTAGTGCGTAATAACTCAATTAACTTACCTTTCAATTCTAGGCTTAAGTTCGTTCCAACATAGACTTTTCTGTTAGGTCAGTTAATAGTTCAACAGCTTCAAGCTCTTCTGTAGTTGTTTTCATTGTTTTATTCTCCTTTGGCTCTTGGATCACATCGGGCCTCACATCTATATTCGCTTTACTCTTTGACTTTTCAGTTGAGGTAGAACGTAAATTCTCCTCAGCTGAATTCTGTAATTGCTATTTTTTATCTCTTTCTATGGGTGCTCCACTTGTCGTTGCAACTGTGTTGAATTTTTGCGCTGCCTACTAATCTCCCCTGATCTGAAGAATTCCCCACTACCATGGAAATTTGATTATCTGATGCAATATTAACGGTACCGCATCCATGTCATGAATTTACGGCGTTTCTAATATTAAATTGTAATACATGTCTGCATCCACCACTTGAAACTTGGTATCTTTGACAACACTCTCGGGGAATGTTGCTAACATAGTTGCTCCTTTTGTTATAACACTTGAATTATCAAACCAGTCAAAGATCGAGCCTTGGGTATGATAGGATCAATCCCTTGCATCTCAGTCACCACTCTTAATAGCATGATATTCATAGAGCTACCTAGATCAACCAAAACTCGCTTGACATCACTATCATGAACAAGTAAATGTATTACAAAAGCATCATTATGAGGGATGATCAAGCCATCTACATCATCATCGTCTAACGTTATGCTATCTCCTTCCAGGACTTGACGAACCCGCTTCCCGTAGGTGATTGAGATCTTGGATGTCCTATTCACTCCAGTGTATGTCACTCTATTGACCTCCTCACCCTCGGTTATAACATTCACCGCCCTCTTTGGCGATAAGGGTTTTGGTGGTTCATGCCTATTTTTCTATAAGACTGCTTTCCTTGTTCACAAAATAGGTCAATGAGATAACCCTTTTTCAATAAATAGTCAACCTCTACTTGTAAGAGCCTGCAATCTGCTTTTCTGTGGCCATGATCATTATGGAATTCACTCCAGAATTCCTGACTTCTTTTGTTAGGATCATTTCTCATCTCTTTTGGCCATCATACCTTATTACTGATACCTCTTCGCACAGCTACCAACTCGGACATACTAAAGCTGAAATTATGATCTCCTATTCTTGATCAGGAATTTTGATCATTGCTCCTTGTTGTATCGCGTTCTTTTCTGCATTGAGAAGAAGAACTTGTCTCCTTCTGTCTTGATCTTTGATCAAACAGTGCATGCTCGTGTTTCGATCTAGGATTTCATCCTGCGATTCTCATATAAGATTCGTACCTGTTTTTTCCTGATCTCCTTTCTGATTCTGAACGTCTAGGTCCGAACCTTTCCTCCACCTTCACTGTATCTTCTTCAATTCACAATTTTGTATTGTACCTTTATAAACATCATTCCAAGTAGTAGCAGGAAGTTTCCGCATGCTTTTAATCTTCATATGGCTTTTGAACTATTCTCATTCAAATTGCTTGCAAATGCCATAGCTGCCCAATTTTCAGGTACACAGGGTACATCATTCTCTCCCGCTGGAATAGATCCACGAATTCTCTGAGCAATTCTGTACTCTCTTGTTTTACTTTGAATATATCTTCCATTATATTCTACTTTTTAAGCTACCGAATGTGCTTTTATAAATGAATCTGCAAGCTCAACAAAAGAATCAACCGAATAATCAGGTAAGAGTGAATACTATGTTAATGCTCCTTTTGTAAGAGTTTCGCCAAATTTGTTCACCAATACTGATTCGATTTCCTGCTAGGTTAAATCGTTGCCCTTGACTCATGTAGTATATGCGGTAACATGATCTCACGGGTCATTCCCATCACATTTAGGAATATCGGCATCTTGAAAGTTTTGGGTATTGATAATGGTGCTGCACTTGGCTTCCAAGATTGTTGTGAATATTTGTCAATTTTCATTCCTTTAATTATGGGCGGTACCCTAAGTATCTGCTCTATCCGTTCGTTTTGTTGCTTGGGCTGTTTCTGCAAGGTCGGTACTAAATTTTGTAAATTAGAATCATGTGGCATACCTGACTCTCTGGCTCCAGAATTATTTGGCATTTCCCTACTTCCAGGGTTTCAAGCCCTGGATGAGGGTTTTCCACAATTATGTTCACTGGTGGTGGAGCTTGTACAACACTTGGCAAGCCACTTGCAAAAGCACGCAAGGCTTTACCAATGTGATGAGCAATAAACTACTTTAAATTATCTGCTCATTTGACTGTTAGTCAATTTGCTATCTAGCGTTACGATTAGCTGATCTGTCAGGTGAATTTTCTCATGAACGCGGTGAGAATGTTGTGGGTGTGTGGTATGGAGGAGTTCCTCCTTGTTATCTTCCTTGTTCTCCATCACCCACCTGAAGAATTTCATTAATAGTATACATAATTTGTTGCTGAAGACAAAATGCGGAAAGTGAAAAGATTACTAGATTTTTCGGTAACACAATTAATTTGTTCCAAAAAATAGTTTTTGTGGTCAAAGAAAATAATAGAATAATTTAGGTTTTTAATAACCAATTTTACTTCACTTTTCCTAATATAGTCAAACTTAGAAACAAAGCAAATAAAATATTAAGAGAATAAGGGAAAAGGAATCTTATTGATGATCGCAGCTTCTTCCCATAATTAATAAGATCTTCAAATAGCAGAAAGTAAAATGTAAGTGATTGACAATATTATTTCAGGAATTCTGTGATGATCTACAAAATATGATAAGGTGTGTTTATATAAGGGTACAATACATAACTGCTTTGTCCTATTTAATTTTTACCCGTTACTAATATTTATTACATTAGTTTCCTGTTACTAGGGTAATATGTAACGATTGTGGTGGTAATAAACAATCAAGCATAATTAGGGATTATGTCAATTATTTTTCCATATTCGTGGCTATTAATGAGTCTTCCTTTGTTGTAGTCTTCTGTATGCGGTAAAACCGGAGAGTCCGATTTTCGGCCATTACAACGCCTCGTGAGCAAGGTTTCCAAAGGCTCGAGACCACAGTCGAATTTTATCCCGAGGGGACATCGGTGTCCAACCATGAGGAAACCCGGACCGACGGTTATAGAGAGAAAGTGGGGGGTTCCCAAGGCGTGCAGCTAGAGCCGATAAAGTCTGCCAGGCTAGTCTAAGCCCGCATCATGGCATTAACTAGCTGTCCCATCTTCATATCTTTGTAATAAATGTATTTGTACTATGTTTGGATTTACCCTCATATATAAAGGGGGTCCCTGCCATTTTATATACATCTGATGCTCAATACTAAATACACAAGAACATTCTCTCTGCTCTCTCACTCTCTTGACTTCATTATTTCATTTATTGCTTTCGTTCATTGCTTGCATTCATTGTTCATCATTTATTGCTTATTATTGGCCATAAAGAGCCTTCATTGATTTTATTATAACTGTTAGTCGCCCATCGACTACCCTCGATAGCTCCCAGTCGAGCATTCGACTCGACCTCGAGGCCCGAATACGCAATGATGTTATAAACGTCAATACCACACAAGAGGGGGGGGGGGTGATTTGTGTGGTACCTAATTTTCTCGTTAGAAGAACCTGGTTCTTCTAAGTGTTCTAACTACAGCAGTTTGCGGAATAATAAATGCTGAAAGTAAAGTGCACAGAGATTTTTACGTGGAAAACACCTGGCTCAAAAGGTGAAAAAACCACGACTTACTACTCAATAGGATTTTCCCAAACTCCACTAAAATCACTGAGCCAAAAACTGCATTTACAAAACTCTTTGTAAACCTAAGGATTAACTCTAATCCCAGTGTAGCACACAACCTCAACTGTTGCGACACTTTCAAGTTAACTCTAACTTGAATACTCAATATACCTATTACAATTGCTTCTACGAAAGCTGAAAGGTACAATATGAAAACCTACTATAATTGAATTAGACTTAGAATAAACACAATGATGAAACTGGTTCTTCTATCTTAGTTCATGTAGCTTCAGACGTGCACACTTGTATCTCGCATATGTTGCTTGCAAATCAGACTTGATCTTTTTGCTCTCAAATATGCTTAACTTCTGCTTATATGAAACCACCTGTAAAAGAGAACAATCGTTATATTTTTGATAAGAACTCGAATTGTGGATCCTTTGACAATTCGAGTCCAAGAACAACTCTAACTCCTAATCCATATCCTTGATCCGGATATAATTCTCTTTTCATAAGGAGACTTCAACTCCTTATCCTGTATGCAATCTTTTCGATCAATTCACAAGATATTGTTGCTGATCCTTGAGACTTATCTTCTTCACGCGTATGTCACATGTGCAAGCATATCAACACTGTGTCTCACATGATGGACCTGGTTCATGACTATGGACCTGGTTCATGACTGAGTTCATTTTGTCAATCTTCAAAACTTCATCTGAACTTGGGCCAACAAATTCCCCCTTTTTAATGATGACAAACTCTGTGCTTTTATTGATCAGAGACCCTGTAGAACTCAGCTTAATTTTCACATTTTAATTTAACTTATCATTAAGGACCAGGTTTAATCAGGTTATAAACATCACATTTTTCAGAATACAAAATACAAAGTAAAGCACAATATCTCTTCCCCCTTTTGGCATCATCGAAAAGTTGCATTTTATTAGAATCCCAGATGTTAATTATTACTCATGGCCACTGGGGCAACTGCAAGTGAAAACATGATTTAGTTAATCAATAATCAGCTTCACTGAAATTTAACTATTAAGATCAGAATTTTCATAGAACAAGAGAAAACAAAGCACATTGTCATTGATTAGGAGATATTTCTACAAAACAGACCACAAAAAGAAAAACAAACATCCAACCATGAGCAAAAAAAAACAGAGAAAACTCCCGAATCTGGGTCACTGAAGGAGTTTCTAAACTGGTTCTAGGGCTTGGAGGAACTAGAGGGTTGGGATTGAAGAAGATTAAGCATTGTTTGGAGCATCCCTTCACTCTTTTCTTTTTCCTTTGCTAGCTCATCTTTGAGGCCATTTCTTTCACTTTCCAGTTCAGCAATGCGAGCCTGGAGCCTAACAATTTCTGCATCTTTTGTTCCACATTCTAGAACCAATGCCCTAACTTTGCTGTTCACAGGAGTCTTCACGGATGAACCAGGTTCAACTGGGGTTACACTTAGCAGATAATCACAAGCCTGCAGAGTTTTGATCCCAAAGTGCTCCTTGCTGGAGGCCATCTCCCACTTCTTCAATGGCACATCTAACTTGGCCAAGACAGTTGTCAGTATAAACCCATAAGG
>NC_031999.1:43786599-43787102 GCF_001879085.1 Nicotiana attenuata
CGGGTAAAAAGTCGATTACGAGCAGCTAGCTCTCATTGATGGGAAAAGAATGAACGCAGCCTCAAATATGCTTAACTTCTGCTTATATGAAACCACCTGTAAAAGAGAACAATCGTTATATTTTTGATAAGAACTCGAATTGTGGATCCTTTGACAATTCGAGTCCAAGTAACAACTCTAACTCCTAATCCATAGTCCTTGATCCGGATATAATTCTCTTTTCATAAGGAGACTTCAACTCCTTATCCTGTATGCAATCTTTTCGATCAATTCACAAGATATTGTTGCTGATCCTTGAGACTTATCTTCTTCACGCGTATGTCACATGTGCAAGCATATCAACATTGTGTCTCACATGATGGACCTGGTTCATGACTGAGTTCATTTTGTCAATCTTCAAAACTTCATCTGAACTTGGGCCAACAAATTCCCCCTTTTTGATGATGACAAACTCTGTGCTTTTATTGATCAGAGACCCTGTGGAACTCAGCTTAATTTTCACA
>NC_031999.1:43787306-43934062 GCF_001879085.1 Nicotiana attenuata
TTGCTTCAGTCAATTGTCTCACCAGTCCAATGGCTTCATCTTCATGTTCCTGTCTCTCAGAAAGAGTGTTAGATTCATCAAACACAACATGTACACTCTCTTCAACACATAGAGTTCTTTTATTAAACACTTTATATGCTTTGCTATGTGAAGAATATCCCAAGAATACTCCCTCATCACTTCTGGGATCAAACTTACCTAGGGAGTCTTTGCCATTATTGTGCACATAGCACTTACACCCAAAAGCCCTAAGATGGGATATGTTTGGTTTTCTCCCTTTAAGTAACTCATAGGGAGTTTTCTCTACATGAGGTCTAGTCATGCATCTATTTATTATATAACAAGCAGTGTTTATAGCCTCTGCCCAGAAGCTATGAGGTAGTTTACTGGAAAGTAGCATGGTCCTTGCCATATCCTCAAGGGTCCTGTTCTTCCTTTCAACTACCCCATTTTGCTGAGGAGTCCTAGGGGCAGAAAAATTATGATCTATTCCATTTTCATCACAAAATTTAGCAAACTGTGCATTTTCAAATTCAGTTCCATGATCAGACCTAATGGATGCAAGTTGATTTCCTAATTGTTTCTGGGTTTTTCTAATAAAAGCAGTGAACATTTCAAATGCTTCATCTTTAGAAGTTAGAAACAATACCCAGGTAAATCTAGAATAATCATCAACAAGCACCATTACATATGTTTTACCACCTCTGCTCATGGTTCTCATGGGACCACAAAGATCCATATGAACCAGTTCCAACGTCTTGGACGTACTTACCATTTTCTTAGGTTTGAAGGATGACCTTACCTGCTTCCCCCTTGCACATGCCTCACAAACTTTGTCTTCCTTGAACTTGATATTAGGTAACCCTATCACCAAGTCCTTGGAGACTAATTTGTTCAATTGATTTAGACTGGCATGGCCAAGTCTTTTGTGCCAAAGGAGGGGATCATTAATTAACACACTCAAGCAAGTTAGTTCATTTTCAGAGAGAGTTGACAGATCTACAATGTAAATATTGTTAACTCTCCTTCCCTGCAAAACAATCTTGTCAGTAGTAAGGCTAATCACAAAACATTTTGTGGAAGTGAAAGCCACAAGGTTACCTCTGTCACACAGTTGTGACACACTTATCAGGCTATATTTTAAGCCATCTATCAAATAGACATTCTCGATGGAATGAGAGTCTGTCTTTCCTACCTTTCCAACACCAATGATCTCTCCTTTCTTTCCATTTCCAAAGGAGACATTACCTCCTTTTAGGTTCTCAAGTGAAAGGAACTAGTTCTTGATACCAGTCATATGTTTTGAGCAGCCACTATCCATGTACCATATTTGGCTACTTCCCTTCACTTGGTCCTGCAAAACGAAATCATGGGTTAGTCTTAGGAACCCAAACTAGTTTGGGTCCCTTTCTATGGGCAAAAGGATGAATTAAATTTTTCTTTGCCCAACCAGGCAGTTTGTGCTTTTCTTGAACAAAGGCTTTGTTCTTTTGACTGGCCTTTTCTCTTGCATTACATTTATTTTTGTAATGACCAGTATTACCACAGTGTGTGCAGATCTTATTCTCAGGAAGTGTGAGATACTTGTTTTTGGGATCCCATTTTGGAGCTTGTGTCATAAATCCAAGTCCTCTCTTGTTGCTACCATGATGTTCTTGCAGCCAGGAGAGTGCATCGGAAGCCTTGTTCCATTTGCATGTTCTGTCTAGTTCATGCTTTACCTTTCCTAACTTTAATCATTTCATATTTCTTGTACAATTCATCTTTCATTTTTCCTAGATTTTCTTCTAGAGTGAGAAATGATTGATCATCCCTTTTCTTTTCTGTCCCTAATTTCAGTTTAATATTTTCAGATCTAAGTTCTAGAATCTTATTTTCAAGTTGATGAACCTTGTTCTTCAACTCAGTATTTGTGTTATCACTCTCATCAGCCCTAGACTCTAACCTTTTACATTTTTCTTCTAGGATAATACATTCCATAGACAGAACATCCTTCTCACTGTTTATTATTTCAGACTCATCTATGAAATCCATCAACAGATCAGCCAGTTTTTCCTTAGACAGGAACTTAATTTTTTCTTTAAGGTGTAGAATACTTACCTCCTGTTCATCTTCTGATTCTCCGATGGCCATTAGAGCTTGATCCTCCTCAGCTTCATCTTCAGAGTCCTCATCTGATGTTTCTCCCCAAGCAGCAACCATAGCCTTAGTTGAACCTTTGTTTCTTTTTGGTTGAACCTGTTCCTTCTTCCTGTTTCTTCTTTCAGCTCTTTCTTTCTTCCACTCAATCTCCCATTGAGGGCAGTTTCTGATGTAGTGATCAGTCTTCCCACACTTGTAACACCCCTCATTGGTTTGTTTCTCAGGAGCCCTCGGTTTGCTGAATGTTGTTCCTTTTGAAGCACCATTTCCTCTCATAAGATATTTCTTGAAATCTCTGGTTATCATAGCCATTTCATCATCTTCAAGGTCTGATCCTTCTGAAATTCTGAGAGCCGGACTCCTTTCTTTCTTTAGAGCATCCATCTTCATTGTTTGCCTTCTCAATTAGCAATGTTCTTGGATTCCTGAATGGCAGTGATTTTGCTTTCCCAGGAGATTGGCAAAACTCTAGTTAGAATCTTCTCCACCTTGTCTTCTTCCAGGATAATCCTTCCAAGAGACTCAAGTTCATTTGTCAGTGTAGTGAATCTGGTATACATTTCTTGGATAGTTTCTCTATCCTTCATGGTAAAATTCTCATATTGAGAATACAGCAATGTTCCTCTTGACCTCTTCACCTGAGGTGTTCCTTCATGAGCCACTTGTAAAGTGTCCCAAATCTCCTTGGCAGTAGTACAGCCTTGAATCCTGCCGTACTCATCAGGACCAAGTCCACACACTAACCATTTCTTGGCTTTTGCATTTTTCTCCCATTTCCTTAGATCTTCAGCAGTACAATCTACTCTTGTCTTTGGAACATCCACTCCTTCAGCATTCTTCTTGGTTGTGGCTAAAGGACCATCAGTGATGATATCCCAAAGCTCATAGTCTTCGCCCATTATATGGTCCCTCATTCTGTTTTTCCACCAGGAGTAGTAGAGACCATTAAAGAGAGGAGGCCTGGCAGTGGATTGTCCTTCCCAGTTCCCAGGTGGTGCACTCATGTTGATCTTTTCCTAAGGTGTTAACCTCTTCAAAGATAACCTGCTCTGATACCAATTGATGTTATAAACGTCAATACCACACAGGGGGGAGGGGGTGATTTGTGTGGTACCTAATTTTCGCGTTAGAAGAACCTGGTTCTTCTAAGTGTTCTAACTACAGCAGTTTGCGGAATAATAAATACTGAAAGTAAAGTGCACAGAGATTTTTACGTGGAAAACACCTGGCTCAAAAGGTGAAAAAACCACGACCTACTACTCAGTAGGATTTTCCCAAACTCCACTAAAATCACTGAGCCAAAAGCTGCATTTACAAAACTCTTTGTAAACCTAAGGATTAACTCTAATCCCAGTGTAGCACACAGCCTCAACTGTTGCGACACTTTCAAGTTAACTCTAACTTGAATACACAATATACCTATTACAATTGCTTCTATGAAAGCTGAAAGGTACAATATGAAAACCTACTACAATTGAACTAGACTTAGAATAAACACAATGATGAAACTGGTTCTTCTATCTTAGTTCATGTAGCTTCAGACGTGCACACTTGTATCTCGCATATGTTGCTTGCAAATCAGACTTGATCTTTTTGCTCTCAAATATGCTTAACTTCTGCTTATATGCAACCACCTGTAAAAGAGAACAATCGTTATATTTATAGTGTTAGTAATCAGAGTTTGATAAGAACTCGAATTGTGGATCCTTTGACAAATCGAGTCCAAGAACAACTCTAACTCCTAATCCATATCCTTGATCCGGATATAGTTCTCTTTTCATAAGGAGACTTCAACTCCTTATCCTGTATGCAATCTTTTCGATCAATTCAGAAGATATTGTTGCTGATCCTTGAGACTTATCTTCTTCACGCGTATGTCACATGTGCAAGCATATCAACACTGTGTCTCACATGATGGACCTGGTTCATGACTGAGTTCATTTTGTCAATCTTCAAAACTTCATCTGAACTTGGGCCAACATGCAATCTCGAGGCCCCGATTGATAGTGATTCGGTTTGGCTAATATCTCATTTTTAAGCTCTTATCTCGCTTCTAAGTCTTTCACATAGCATCAACTTCTTAACAACCAGCATAAAAATAGATCACGAATTTTTAGAACCTCACAAAATCAAATTTAATTGTTATTATCATTTTTAAGGTAAACACTTTGGCGCCCACCGTGGGGATAAAAATAATAGTGATTATTTTCTTGTTGGTTTAACCACGTAACGCAAGTCATCTTTCACACTTTTTCTTGTCCAAGGATTTCAGGTCAAAATGTCTAACTCAGTAAACGCACGTGAAAACATCAACCTTGAAGACCATGGAGAAAATGGTGTTGATGTCCCAGGTGTTGGTGTACCACCACGAAACCCTGAGGACGCACCGGAACCAATTCCCGTGGATGCGATTTCACGCGACGCTTAACACGTCGAAATAAGCTCCCAATCCAATAGGAGCATACACCAAGGAGACCAACAAGAAGCTCAGAAAACCCTCAGCTAGGGAAGAACGGGAGGTTAGCCTTCACATTATTTTTGAAATGTTGCAGGCACAACAGCTGGCTACTGCTCAGCTGCAAAGTCACCAGAAGACTCCTAGCACGGTAGCATCAGGGACGGCTCCCCCAGCCGAGCAAGTACCAGAGAGATCAAGCAACAATGGGTCGGCAGTCGACCCCGCCATCGTAAAGATGCTCGAGGACCTCACGAGGAGGATCGAATCGGGCGAAAAGAAGATAGAGGCCAATGACAACAAGGTCGAGACATACAACTCCAGGGTCGACCAAATTCCGGGTGCACCCCCGATCTTAAAAGGTGTGGATTCAAAGATGTTCGTACAGAAGCCGTTCCCACATGAAGCGGCTCCGAAACCCATTCTGAAGAAGTTCAGAATGCCAGACCTCCCGAAGTACAACTGACCCTCGGACCCCAATGAGCACGTTACTACTTACATCTGTGCGGTAAAAGGCAATGACCTGAGGGACGATGAGATCGAGTCCGTCCTGCTGAAGAAGTTCGGGGAAACGCTTTCTAAAGGGGCAATGATGTGTTATCACAACCTGGCCCCAAACTCAATAGATTCATTTGCCATGATGGCAGATTCTTTCATTAAGGCACATGCCGGTGCCATCAAAGTAGCAACAAGGAAATCTGACGTCTTCAAGATCAAGTAGAGGGAGAATGAAATGCTGCGAGAGTTTGTATCTCGCTTTCAAATGGAACAAATGGAACTACCGCCAGTCTCCGACGACTGGGCAGTGCAGGCCTTCACTCAAGGTCTGAATGAACAAAGCTTGGTAGCTTCGAAGCAGCTAAAGCAGAATCTGATTGAATATCCCGCTGTGACCTGGTCGGACGTTCATAACCGATATCAGTCAAAAATCAGGGTCGAGGATGACTAACTAGGAGCCCTCTTGGGCTCGGTATACCCAAGTAGCCTTCTGGCGAAGGAGCCAAAGCCAAACAAAGAAAGGTACCAGCCATACATCGAAGACAGGAGAAACACCCCAAGGCGCAACATACCTCGCAATGATTGAATGATGGATCGAGGATAGAATCCTCGGGGACTCGTCAACAGAGCCGGGTCCGATAGGTACACAGGGCCGACGGAAGCACCCCGTCTGTCGAAATACAACTTCAACGTTAATGTATAGGACATCATGTTCGCCATCAGTAAAATTAGAGATACCAGGTGGACAAGGCCTGCATAATCATATCCTTCGCAGAGGAACCATAACTCAGTGTGCAAATTTCACAACACGCACGACCACAGAACCAAAGATTGCCATCAGCTCCGAGAAGAAGTAGCCCGACTACAAAGCAAAGGTCACCTTCGAGAATTCCTCAGTGATCGGGCTAAAAACCGATTCCGGGAAAGAGAGGCAATAAAGAAGAACGAGACAAATGAGCCACAACATGTCATCCACATGATCCTGGGAGGCATCGACGAACCACAGGAACCCACGATCAGAAGAACAAAAATATCCATCACCAGAGAAAAACGAACTCAGGGTTACATACCCGAGGACGCCCTCACATTCAGCGACGAGGACATTGAGACCTTGTCTCAACCTCACAACGATGCACTGGTAATCTCTTTCCTTGTAAATACATTTCAGATTAAACGTGTATTCATAGATCCAGGTAGCTCAACTAACATTATCAGGTCGAGAGTGGTAGAGCAGCTTGGGTTGCTCGACCAAATCGTTCCCGCCTCTCAAGTCCTCAACAGATTCAACATGGCGAGCAAAACAACAAAAGGGGAAATCACCCTACCCAAAATTCCAAATTCCATGTCATCGAAGGAGACATGAGATACAACGCCTTGCTCAGAAGGCCATGGATACACTGCATGAGAGCAATACCGTCCACCCTCCATCAAATGATGAAATTCTCGACTAAAGAGGGGATTAAAACCGTCTACGGGGAACAACATGTGGCAAGGGAAATGTTCGCAGTGCACGATGTAACACCGACACCAGTGCCTCCACCCTCGAAGGAGCCAAAGGATATCAAACAGTAAAATAGCGATAGCAAGCTACGCCCTCGGCTAAGTCCGAACCAAACAAAGCAAAGGACCGTACCGCGTCCTCATGACAAACGATCGAAACATCACCGGCACATTCTACACTAAGGTATGACCATCTCCTTTCTCTTTCAATTACATTCTACACTGTCCTGAGTGCAGGTATTCGATCGAAACGGCCAAAGCACTCTCCAACTCGAAGGCCTTAGGTTTCAAAAGCATGCGTTGCACTCTTTTCCTTCGACCGGGTTTTTATCCCAAAAAAGGTTTTACCGACAAGGTTTTTAACGAGGCAACATCCGTATGCTACCTAAGGAAGACTCAACAAAGCATTCAAGGATTCTTTTGCAATCAACCTCGAATACTGGGGGGCATCCCCCCCGGAAGGTCACCTACTCGGAGAAGCCAAGATACGCCGATTGGGGTCTCGATAGTTGATGTATCGGGCTAAACGGTCGAACGAACCGTGTCCTTATATAACAACCAATCCCCTAACAACAAAGGCATGTATACTTGTACCAAGTAATCGAAGAATACTTTCCATCAAAGCATTTCACGCTTCAAATGAGACTCGGTATTTTTCCAAAAATAGCTCCAGAGCCAAAAATATCCCGAACACTCGGGGACTGGCGTCGAAAACTCAAGTCCACATGACCCCCGGGTCGGAAACTCCAGAATCGTAAGCCCTCAATATCACACCTCCTTTTTACACACCTACCCCGAAGGATAATGTATAAGGGAGTTTTTCCATTTGAAGTGACATTGTTCGAAATGGAATTATTTATTTGATTTTTAGAGTCGCCACTTGGGATAGGATTGGCTTTTGGTGTCCCAAGTCACCGGTTTAACTTGAATCCCAAATCGAGGAAAACTTCGACTTCCCAGTTGGAGTCTGCGAACCAGAAATTCTGAATAAGGAATTCTGTTGACCCGAGGGAAGGTGTTAAGCACCCCTGGATCCCGTGGTTCTAGCACGGTCGCTTAAATTATTATAATTGGCTAAAAATCTTATTTTAATACATGTTTTCACTTATGTGCCTTTTAGCTTTAAACCACTTTTATTATTCTTTTTAAAGAGAATTGCAACGTCGTGAAAACGCGTCTCGAACCACGTCACATAAATGCACGCGGTTTTTGACACATTTTGACTTCGTTGAGATTTGGATTTGGGTCACATAAATGTGCACCCGTATTTAAGAAGGTAATATTATTAAATGTCGGGCCTAAAGCAGCTAGCGTATTATTAACTTTACGGGAGGCCATGAAATTCGCTAAATGACACGTCCCAAATTCTAAGGATTTTAATATGAACATTTAAAGAGGGCCACGCAATTTATGATTTTTGTTTGGCGCGGCGCACCTCGATTTTATTTTTTAAAGGATACTAGACTAAGGTTGAAGGGCCATGAACTATTATGTTATTTAAGAAGGCCTTCCTAGAATTATTTTTGAGGGCCTTACTAATTGGCTAAGGTCATAAGGACTAGATATGGGCTATGAATTTAAAATCTGGTAACTAAATACAAGGCTAAGGTGATACAACTGGGCCTGAAAGAGAGGCCCAATATTTAGTGTTCGAATTCCTGAAGCTGCCTGCGTACAAACGCCTCAGCTGTAAAGCTGATTAATATTTTGGCCTCTAAGCAGGCCCATTTCAATCACCTGGGCAACCTATTGTTGGCACTTTAACTAACAAGTATAAAAATCAATTTAAATGTTTATTCTCTTTCAATTTACCAACTCAAGCACTGAAACTAAATTGGATTGCAGAAACACTGACTTTTGAATCACAATTAAACCTGATAATTTTGCAGAAAACACATGAACAATTCAGTTCCGCTCAAATCGAACACATGCTGATTTTAAGTCTAAACTTCACGCTCATATTCAAATCATATGTATGCTGATGAACCAACACACTCATTTCTGAATTTTCACTCCCCAAAACAACAGTTCGAAACATGGAATTAGAACTAACAAAATCCTACAGTCACTATCAGGTTCACACAATATTCAAACTAACTGTTGAAACATGATAATATACCTTGAAGATATTTGAAAGTTTACACATAACGGATAGGACATGATATAGTTCAACAGTCGAGTTTATTAATGTTTAAGCTAATCATGAATTGCAAACTAATCTACACTACTAGATCTGAAACAAACGAATAGGACATGATATAGTTCAACAATCCAGTTTATTAATACACATAAAACAAACTTATTATAAGAATCTCTTTTGCACACAAGTTTCGGGAAGAAGAAGCCTAAACACTGCCTATTATAATGCTAAGTATGAGATGTAAACTACAGTAAAATAACAGGAAGATCAATTTGAAGCATCCTTCATTCAATCCATTTCAAATCCATTACATATTCAGCAACTGATCCTCAACTTGAGCTAGGAGAATACCTGGGAATGAGAAGGAAACAACGAAGAGGTAAGAGGCAGCAAATTCAGTAACAGCAGTAACAGGGACAGTATTTTAGCAGCGAAATCGCCCAGAAATGATCGAGAGAAATCCAATTGAATCAAATTTGAAACCAAGCAATGTCAATAGAAACCAATTATCAAAGATCCAACCCAAACTGAACCAAAACAAACCAATACCCAACCGATTCAACTCATTTTTGGCTTCTGCTATTCAGGAATTGTTTGGAAGATGAAAACCTCAAAAGACCTCAATAGAACAGTATTTTTTGTAGAATTTTCTGCTATTTTAAGCTCTTAGAATTTGTAAGCTCTTCAATTCTCTCAGAAATTTTGATCCTCAAACTTTAGGTTCTCAAATTTTAGGCTCTCCAATCTCTTGAAAAACTTTTGGCCCTAAAATCTGACTTGCAAGGCAAGAATGGTATGCCTTTATAAGGCAAGTAATTAGGGTAGCCCTGCTCATTTTTTGTTTGCCCATTAGGTCCTTTTTGATTTATGTTTTTGCTTAAAAGTCCCTAGTATTCTGACTTATTTCCAAGTTATACTACCACAACCTGAAATTCAAATTAAAACCCCACACTAGAGGCTTCTAGGGGCTTCCTATTTCTGTTACTGCAAGATTCCCTAACCTAGAGTTCTTAAACTAACCTTTAAGACCCAATATTTACCCCTGAAACCAAGCCAATGTGAATCAGATTGCCCCAAGCCTAGAACCAAGCCCAATGAGTCTGTATACTAAAGCCCAAGCCTAAAAAAAATAGAAAAAAAAAGAGACCAAGAAAGCTGTTTCGTCAATCCCTTTAGTAAAATTTACTACTGAAATTATATAATCCCAAACAAAAAAAATCAAACTCAATCAAAAACAAATTCAGTAATATATTAATCCTAATCAAACTTGAACAAACTAAAATTGCTGATTCTAATCAACTATCACTGATTCAAACACACAAAATACAAGAAACAAAGAAAACAAGAAGCAAAACGAAGAAAAGAATAAAGGAAGAAAAGTACGGGTCTAACCTTAAGCAATCGACAAAGGCGACGAACTTAGTTGGACAGTGTTGACTTGGCCGGAATCCGGTGATCTTCGAAATGAACCAAAAATGACACTAATCAATTATTCTTACTGAGAACAATTGATTGGCATAATTTTTTGGCTCGAATCGAGCCTTGAAAACATTGGAAATCAGAAGGGGAGAACGGATTAGGGTTCTGTTTCTTTCATTTAAAATTCGAGGATGTCTGGGGTGATTTGAAGGTGAACACTTACAGATCCATAATGAGGAGAAGGAGACGAGGCTGTGGTGAAATTTTGGGGGCGAATGGAGGATCGCCGGCGGCGGAGGCGATTTCCGGCCGCCGGTTTGCGGTGGTAGACGGCAGAGTTAGGGTTTCCAGTGAGAGGTTTGAGAGAGACGAAGGGGGGAGGGGAAGCTGAGGGGGGCAGGGTAGGTTAAGACATATATATATAAAATCATCCCGGCTTCAGGACCGTTAGATTAAAGAACCTCAACGGTCCTGATTAAAAGTCACTGAAATAGGGTCGTTTTGGGAATTGGGTGCTGGACCGGGTATTTTTGGGCTGGGTCTGGGCATTTTGGACGGGTTCAGGGAGCTTTGATTTGGGACGATGACTTGTATTTAGGTCTGGTCCAAAACTTAGATGTTAAAAGGCCCAATTTTTCCTTCTTTGCTTTATTTTTTCTTGTTTTTTCATTTAATTCCCTTTTTTGGATATTTTTCCTTTTCCTTTTAAAATAAAAACCTGAAATAAAATTCTAAGGACCTAATTAAGATAATTAACCTTAAATGATGATTACTACAATTAATTGAAACAAATTAAACGAAGTTAACCAAAATTCGAGCTAAAAATTAATTTTTTATGATTTTTTTTTATTTTTTGTAAAACTCTAATTACTAATTACTCTAATAATATGCAAAATTAAATCCTAAATGCTCATGCAATATTTTTATATTTTTTATGAATTATCATGCACACACAAATAAAAATACACACAAAATTACGCAATTAAATCCTAAAAATAAAATAATAAAAGAAAAATTCTAATTCTAAGAAGTCTATAGGAATAATTCAAGCGAGGCAAAAATCATGTGCTCACACTCAATGGGGCAATACCAAGTTTGCAAGCAATGGCTCCCGAGCCGAGAAATCCTCGTAACTCGGGGATTGCCGTCAATTGCTATCTCCATCACAATGGCTCCCGAGCCGAGAAATACTCGACAACTCGGGGACTGCCGTCAATCGCCATCTTCATCGACTTATCAAAAATCCGAGGCCATAAGACACAAATGGGCTGCCTCGGTCTCGTAAGACCTGTATAAGGCAACAACAATATCTGTAAGACCTCAAGCAAGGCATGAACCACACTTGTACCAAGTGACAATATCTGTAAGACCTCAAGCAAAGCATAAACCACACTTGTACCAAGTGACAATATCTGTAAGACCTCAAGCAAGGCATGAACCACACTTGTACCAAGCGGCAATATTTGTAAAACCTCAAGCAAGGCATGAACCGTACTGTACCAAGTATCCAAAACTGTAAGACCTCAAAGGCATGTAAAACTTGTAAGACCTTACTAAAGGCATAAACACGATCTCAAAGTTAAGGCTATATATCGAACTTGTAAGACCCCTAAAAGGCATACCCTCGATATAGACGCCGAAACTAATTCACTCGGGACTAAATGGCTCCGGCCCAACACAAATGACTACGGTCACAAGGCTGTACCAGCCAAACTAACGCGATTCGGAGACGCCCGACTGTCGCTACAAAATCACAGGCCTTCTATTACTTCGAATCTACTTCAAAAAGAACCAGTTAAACAGGCTACCCTCGACATAGGCAAAAGAGCTTCGACCATGTCAGCTCCTAAACACCAGCTTCGAGATACTCAGCCTCCAAGACAAACCTCCCGAGGTGCTCGATCATTGCCATATAACGACTCGCAATCGAGGTTTTTTATTAAATCGTCGATTAGTCAGGCAAACACTTTCAAAAAATCCTTATCGAGGGAAAATAAAGCCTACATAAAAGGTCGCATCGACCCAAGGCGTAAGAGCCATTGTCGCCAGCCCACATAAAAGGTCGCATCGACCCAAGGCGTAAGAGCCATTGTCGCCAGCCCACATAAAAAGTCGTACCAACCCAACGCGTAAGAGCCATTGCCCCTTAGCTCCTTTTTGATTTATGCTTTTTGCTTAAAAGTCCCTAGGATTCTGACTTATTTTCCAAGTTATACTACCCACAACCTGAAATTCAAATTAAAACCCCACACTAGAAGCATCTAGGGGCTTCCTATTTCTGTTACTGCAAGATTCCCTAACCTAGAGTTCTTAAACTAACCTTTAAGACCCCAATATTTACCCCTGAAACCAAGCCAATGTGAATCAGATTGCCCCAAGCCCTAAACCAAGCCCATGAGTCTGTATACTAACAGCCCAAGCCTAAAAAAAAAAAAGAGACCAAGAAAGCTGTTTCGTCAAGCCCTTCAGTAAAATTCCCTACTGAAACTATATAATCCCAAACAACAAAAAATCAAACTCAATCAAAAATAAATTCAGTATTAATCCTAATCAAACTTGAACAAACTAAAATTGCTGATTCTAATCAACCATCACTGATTCAAACACACGAAATACAAGAAACAAAGAAAACAAGAAGCAAAACGAAGAAAAGAATAAAGGAAGGAAAGTACTGGTCTAACCTTAAGCGATCGACAAAGGCGATGAACTTAGTTGGATAGTGTCGACTTGGCCGGAATCCGGTGAGCTTCGAAATGAACCAAAAATGACACTAATCAATTGTTCTTACTGAGAACAATTGACTGGCATAATTTTCTGGCTCGAATCGAGCCTTGAAAACATTAGAAATCAGAAGGGGACAACGGATTAAGGTTTTGTTTCTTTGATTTAAAATTCAAGGATGTATGGGGTGATTTGAAGGTGAACACTTACAGATCCATAATGAGGAGACGAAGACGAGGCTGTGGTGAAATTTTGGGGGCGAATGGAGGATCGCCGCCGGCGGAGGCGATTTCCGGCCGGCGGTTTGCGGTGGTAGACGGCGGAGTTAGGGTTTCCAGTGAGAGGTTTGAGAGAGACGAAGGGGGGAGGGGAAGCTGAGGGGGGTAGGGTAGGTTAAGACATATATATATAAAATCAACCCGGCTTCAGGACCGTTAGATTAAAGAACCTCGACGGTCCTGATTAAAAGTCACTGAAACGGGGTCGTTTTGGGAATTGGGTGCTGGACCGGGTATTTTTGGGCTGGGTCTGGGCATTTTGGACGGGTTCAGGGAGCTTTGATTTAGGCCGATGACTTGTATTTAGGTCTGGTCCAAAACTTGGATGTTAAAAGGCCTAATTTTTCCTTCTTTGCTTTATTTTTTCTTGTTTTTTCATTTAATTCCCTTTTTTGGATATTTTTCCTTTTCCTTTTAAAATAACAACCTGAAATAAAATTCTAAGGACCTAATTAAACTAATTAACCTTAAATGATAATTACTACAATTAATTGAAACAAATTAAACGAAGTTAACCAAAATTCGAAGCTAAAAATTAATTTTTTATGATTTTTTTTTATTTTTCGTAAAACCCTAATTACTAATTAGTCTAAAAATATGCAAAATTAAATCCTAAATGCTCATGCAATATTTTTATATTTTTTATGAATTATCATGCACACACAAATAAAAATACACACAAAATTACACAATTAAATCCTAAAAATAAAATAATAAAAGAAAAATTCTAAATCTAAGAAGTCTATAGGAGTAATTCAAGCGAGGCAAAAATCACGTGCTCACAGCTGCCCCTCTTTGCTCGGAAACGCGAAGGGTTTTCGGGCAAAGATAAATGAGCAATCATTAGAGATTTTTGCCTGCTTGGCACTCCATGAGAAGCATTTTTGAAAACCGTCTGACCGAACCCTGCTTCAAAGGTTGCCTACATATCCTTGGCTATAAAGGAATCAGGTCAGTGTAGTTCTGGAAGAGTTGGTAGTTGGGACTACCAGGAGCAGTGATTTCACTGCTGTTGCTGCTGCTACTGCTTGTTGACCTCCTTATTACACCAAAAGGAAAATCATAGCTAATCTAGCTATGCCTATCAACTATGAGTTACAAGATTCCTATCTATAATTCTCTTGAAACTTGATCTTGAGTCTTAGCTGATTTTGCTGTGGACTTCGATCTGAATCTTGATGCTCGCAAGTAGTAGGTGTTTACTTCTTCATGCAGCATTGGGTCAAAACAGGATCAGCGGAGCTTGTGACTTCAATCAGATTTTGAGCAACCCGCGCCCTTGCTTGCTTCACATATGAGTTCATTTCTTTTTGTCCTTTTCTTCTTTTCTTGATTCTGGATTGAGACTCATTCCATCGGTCATCTCGCACCTTATGTCTTGAGGTCAACCTGCTTAAGATACCAAAACAAACAAACGAACGAAATTTTCTGCCCCAGTTTTTACTAGGAAAATTTCGTGAGTTAGTTGTGACACATATCTAAGCAATGAAATCAGGATTGTGTATCCTTGTGAATGAATCCAGGTTATGCTGGAAAATGATCGGGTTATGCCGGAAAAAGAAAAAATGGGGCCTCGGGTTATGCCGTGACGTAAAGAAAAGGGCTCCTTGGGTTATTCCAGGGAGATCCTCGGGTTATGCCGGGATTTGGAAAGAAAAAGCTCCTTGGGTTATGCCAGGGAGATCCACGGGTTATGCCGGGATTGAAAGAAAAAGGCTCATTGGGTTATGCCACGGAGGTCCACGGGTTATGCCGTGATTAAAGAAAAAAGCTCCTTGGGTTATGCCAGGGAGGTCCACAGGTTATGCCGGGATAAAGAAAAAGGTCCTTGGGCTATGCCAGGGAGGTCCACGGGTTATGCCGGGATTAAAAGAAAAAGGCTCCTTGGGTTATGCCAGGGAGGTCTATGGGTTATGCCGGGATAAAGAAAAAGGTCCTTGGGTTATGCCAGGGAGGTCCACGGGTTATGCCGGGATTAAAAGAAAAAAGCTCCTTAGATTATGCCAGGGAGATCCACGGGTTATGCCAGGATAAAAGAAAAAGGATCCTTGGGTTATGCTAGGGAGGTCCATGGGTTATGCCGGGATATCTAGGGAATGCGGCACTTATCATGATTTTTTTTCCTTTGGGATTTTCATTTTCACTTCTTTTTCTTCTTTCATTCTTCTTCTTTCTTTTCTTCTTATTGTTTTTCTCTTTTTATTTAGTAAAACGCATGAAAGAATTTGGGGGAAACTTCCTTTTTGGTCGGTTCCCTGCTGCAAAGCTGTTTCAGCGCGTGCGCATTTATTTTCCCTTTTGGGTTGCACCTGTTTCTTGCATGGTTGCTTTGAATTACACCTATTTTAACTTTCAACAAAGAACAATTTGTCAGGTTGAAACGGTGGTTGGTTTTGTGGCCTTGACCATCTCAATTGCTTGATCCCGACCCAATTTCCGTTGAGAATTTTGTTGCTTGCTGGTTTTGAGGGTAAATATCTTTTCAAACCGAAAGGACTCAACTTTCAGGATTTCATGATGACTCGCCCGTGTGGGCTCTGGCCTTTTCACTTTATTCTGCTCTTAGGACCTTTGTCCTTGACCCTTTTTTTTCTCTTTCAATAGCTTGATTTCAAAGCATCCGCCAACATGGCCAATCGGGATTGACTTGATGCACCCGCTGAGGCTGGGTACTTTTCTTTAGCTTTGTTAGGGGGGAACCCTGTAAAGCCAATCTTGCCACCTTTTCTTTGTAATAGTTTCAGAGAAGAGAAGGACTTATCTGGGGGTGCATGCAAGCTTCAAATAAACATGACATGCTTCTTGGACTGGAAGCCCGACCCGCACAAACTTTCCAACTTCTCGTAAACTCATTGACCTGTGTCTCAAAACCAGGGAACCTTGCCAGGACTCTTTCAGTGGTGGGAGATGTCTTCTCTTCGGCCGACATTTCCCTTTGCGGGTTCTCTTCTCACCGTCGCCCGATAGTGCTCTTTACGAGTTTTCACTAAGCAGACTCTCTCATTTTCAATTTCTCTACTCACCGTCGCCTTATGGTGCCCGTAGGTTTTCACCGATAAGACTCTCTCATTTTATTTCTCTCAATTTGATTGCATCAGATTCCAACAATGATGTCTTCAATTCCCACGCCTTTGCCAATTGATCGGAAGGACTTGGACAAGGTTTTTGGGTAAAAAGAATCTTGGATGGAATTTACAACTTTGGAACCGTTTTGGTGGGCTCATTGACGAGCCATTATATCATCTGCCCCAGTTTCATTTTTTCGGGAATTAGGATTTTTGTTTTGGTGTGACTGAACCCCAGAGAGAGGCTGCCTACGTATCCTTTCGGAATCAAGTCAGACATAGTTCAGGGAAACATTTGGTTTTGTTGTTTTCTGTTTTTGTTTTCTTTTCTTGTTTCTTTTCATCGTTTTTTTTCTTTTTTTTTATTTCTTTCTTTTTTTGTTCTTTTTTTTTCTTTGTCTTTTCTTTTTCAATAATACTTTCAGGTTCCAAAGAGGGTAGCCAAAGAAGAATAACCGGCTCAACTGCGTTTGCGAAGGGTTGATAATGTTTGGATAGCGGGAAGGAAAGCCTTCGTCATCTCAACTGCGCAAAGTCATCATCGTAGAAGGTCTAGACATAGTACCTTTTTACCGCATCCGCATTCACAGCTGTTTCGGGATCATTTCCTTCGATATCCCCCAGATACAATGCTCCTCTCGGCAATATTTTCCGGATAATGTATGGACCCTTCCAATTAGTAGCAAATTTTCCTTTGGCTTCCTGGTGATGAGGGAGAATGCGTCTTAACACGAGTTGTCCCACTTCAAAACTCCTGGGTCGTACTTTTTTGTTATAAGCGCGGGCCACTCTTTGTTGGTACAACTGCCCGTGACAAACCGCGGCCATCCGCTTTTCATCAATTAAAGACAACTGTTCCAGACGAGTCTTGACCCATTCACTATCCTCAATTTCTGCTTCAACGATGATCCGGAGAGAAGGAATTTCTACCTCTGCGGGTATAACAGCCTCGGTTCCATAGACCAAAAGGTATGGGGTAGCCCCTACCGATGTGCGCCCTGTGGTGCGATATCCTAGTAATGCAAAAGGCAACTTTTCATGCCACTGTCTGGAGCTCTGAATCATTTTTTTCAAAATCTTTTTGATATTCTTGTTTGCTGCTTCAATGACACCATTGGCTTTAGGCCGGTAGGGAGTGGAGTTCCTATGCGTTATCTTGAATTGTTCCAATACTTCTCCCATCAAACAGCTATTCAAGTTGGCAGCATTATCTGTGATGGTGGTTGCAAGAATGCCAAAACGGCAGATAAGATTAGAGTGCACGAAGTCTACCACAGCTTTTTTGGTGACTGACTTGAGAGTGATGGCTTCCACCCACTTCGTGAAGTAGTCAATAGCAACCAATATGAATCTACGTCCATTTGAGGCTTTCGGCTCGATTAGCCCAATAACGACATGCCCCAAGCAACGAATGGCCAAGGTGCTGACATAGGATGCAGTTCTGTTGGAGGTGCATGAATCAAATCACCGTGCACCTGACACTGATGGCACTTTCAGTCAAAGCTGAAGCAGTCCTTCTCCATAGTTATCCAATAATATCCTGCCCAAAGGATTTTCTTTGCCAAAACATACCCATTCATATGAGGTCCGCACACTCCTGCGTGCACTTCATGCATAATTCTTCCAGCTTCCTCGGCGTCAACACATCTCAACAAGTTGAGATCCGGGGTCCTTTTGTATAAGACATCACCGCTTAAGAAAAAACCACTTGCATACCGTCTAATGGTTCTCTTTTGATATCCAGTAGCTTGCTCGGGGTATTCTTGGGTTTTCAGAAATATCTTGATATCATGATACCATGGCTGGGTGCTGGGTTCCGCCTCAACTGCATTGCAATAACCATGCCTTTCTTTGATTTGAATTTCCAGAGGATCAATATGAGCATTGCCTGGGTAAGGCAGCATCGAGGCTAGAGTGGCGAGTGCATCGGCTAGTTCATTGTGACACAGAGGAATGTACCTGAATTCTATCGACTTGAAGCGCTTGCTGAGGTCTTCCACATGTTGCCGATAGGGAATGAGCTTAACATCTCGGGTCTCCCACTCTCCCTGGGCTTGACGGATAATCAGATCAGAATCCCCCATGATCAATAAATCTTCAACCTCTTGGTCGATTGCCATATTCATGCCCATGATGCAGGCTTCATACTCGGCAGTATTGTTTGTGCAGAAAAATCGGATCCTTGCTGTAGCTGGGTAGTGCTGACCAGTGGGTGAGATCAAAATCGCCCCAATTCCTACTCCTCTAGCATTTACTGCTCCATCAAAAAACATTTTCCAAGCACGAGCATCCTCAGAGATTGCTTCTATTGAATTTACCTCCTCATCTGGGAAGTAAGTGCTCAACGGTTGGTATTCCTCGTCAATCGGATTTTCGGCCAAATGATCTGCCAACGCCTGGGCCTTCATCGCCGTGCGAGTGACATAAACTATATCAAACTCAGTGAGCAGGATTTGCCATTTCGCTAACCTCCCGGTGGGCATCGGTTTCTGGAATATATATTTCAAAGGATCCAAACTGGTTATAAGGTAGGTGGTGTGAGCTTGAAGATAATGTCTTAGCTTTTGAGCAACCCAAGTCAAAGCACAGCAAGTTCTCTCCAACAGAGTATATTTAGCTTCATAATTGGTGAACTTCTTGCTCAAGTAGTGTATTTCCTGTTCTTTCTTCCCGGTTATATCATGTTTCCCGAGGACACAGTCGAAAGAATTCTCCAAGACCGTCAGATATAAGAAAAGAGGTCTCCCTGGCTCCGGTGGGACCAAGACTGGCGGATTTGACAGATATTCTTTGATCTTGTTGAAGGCTTCTTGACATTCATCCGTCCACTTGACTGCTGCATCTTTCTTCAATAACTTGAATATGGGCTCACAGGTGGAAGTCAATTGGGCAATTAACCGGCTGATGTAGTTTAATCTGCCCAACAGGCTCATCACATCTTTCTTGGTTCTCGGAGGAGGCAAATCCCGGATAGACTTTATCTTTGTTGGGTCTAACTCGATACCTCTCCTGCTAACTATGAAGCCCAAGAGTTTGCCGGATGGGACTCAAAACGCACACTTGGCTGGGTTCAGCTTCAGATCATACTTGCGCACCGCTCGAAGAATTTTCTCAAGTCTCGGACGTGATCATCCTGAGTTCGGGACTTGATGATCACATCGTCAACATATACTTCTATCTCCTGATGCATCATGTCATGGAAAATGGTGGTCATTGCTCTCATATAGGTTGCCCCAGCATTCTTCAGACTGAACGACATGACTCTGTAACAGTATGTACCCCAAGGTGTGGTAAAAGCTATCTTCTCGGTATCTTCTTCATCCATCAACACCTGGTGATATCCTGCGTAGCAGTCCACGAAGGACTGCATCTCATGCTTGGCGCAGTTATCCACAAGGATGCGGATGTTGGGCAAAGGGAAATTGTCTTTGGGACTTGCCTTATTCAAATCTCTGTAGTCCACACACACCCGGGTTTTCCCATTTTTCTTTGGCACTGGGACTACGTTGGCCAGCCATGTAGTATACTGGACCACTCGGATTACCCCCGCTTTCAGTTGTTTTGAGATCTCTTCTTTGATCTTATCACTGATATCAGTCTTAAACTTCCTTTGCTTTTGCTGAACTGGAGGACAATCGGGGTAAATTGGCAATTTATGCACCACTAGATCAACGCTCAGTCCTGGCATGTCGTCATATGACCAAGCAAACACATCTTTATACTCAAACAGGAGTTGGATTATTGCATCTCGAGTTTTCTCATCTGCATGAATGCTTATTTTGGTTTCCCTGATTTCTTCGGCTGTTCCCAAGTTAACCGGTTCTGTGTCATTCAGATTTGGCTTAGGTTTGTTCTCAAATTGTTCCAGTTCTCGATTTATTTCCCTAAAAGCCTCTTCTTCGTCATATTCCGGTTCTTGGTTCATTATTTCACAGTTAGACAGCATGTTTGAGACTGGGCATGAAGTCCGCAAGCATTCATGTTATTTAAAGCCGCATTATTAGAACTGAAAAGAAAAATGAAAAGGAAAATAGCAGAAATCAGAAAGAGAGAAAAAAAATGGACGATGAAATATTGATTTCATTTCTTGGAATTGGAAAGATAACAGGGTTTGCATTCAGGAATTTAAAAGACAAGAAACTAAAAGAAACATCCGAGTTACACCCTGAAATAACTCGAGATGCAGAAAAAGTGACAGGGCTAGTCTACCGGGACTCCCGCCTGATCGGGAATGGCGTAGCCTTCCAGTTTTGGAGTTTAGCATCTGGTCCCATGTAGAGCACATCAGCGGTGCTAGTACCTTCCCCTGGTTGAACCATGTTGGTTTCATAAAGCATTTGTCTCATAGCTCCACATATATCTTCGATTTCCTCAGCTGTGAACATCTCATCGTTCTCTTCTTCGCCATACTTGTGCTTGACAAAAGTATCATAGAGATGTGGCAATGGTTGTGGCAGAACCCATCCTTCTTTCTTTCTTTCCTCGACCCATTTCTCATCATCTGGGGTAGGGTGGAAGCCTATCCCGAAAAACTTTTCTGCTGTGGGTAGAGTTACCGGCTCGGATATTCCTTGTAAAGCTTTTCCCAACCCTTTTCCTGGTTTGAAACCGTGTCTAATCATTTCTTTGGCCACCATGATTAAAGCATTAGACAGGAAAGGCTGAGGACAAGGATTTCCCTCCTCGTGCTGATCTGCCACCACAATTTCAAAGGCTTGATAAACAATATGCTCACTTCCTTCCCTCGCCTCTAAGCATGGGATAGATGGGTCACGATAAATGGACTGCTCATCTTCTCCGTGGACCACGATTTTCTGATCTTCATACTCGAATTTCACCATTTGGTGGAGGGTGGAGGGTACGACTCCCGCAGCATGTATCCAAGGCCTTCCCAGAAGAACATTGTAAGATGTATCCATGTCCAACACCTGGAAGGTTACTTCGAAATCCACCGGACCTATGGTTAATAATCAATTTCATAGATAGTATCCCTCTTAATGCCATCAAAAGCTCTTACACAAATATTATTAGGACGAATCCTTCCCGTCCTGATTTCCATTCTTTGCAATGTGGAGAGTGGGCAGATGTCAACCCCTGATCCTCCATCCACCATGACTCGCTTGACATAGTAACCTTCACACTTGACAGTCAGATGCAAGGCTTTGTTGTGGGCCGCTCCCTCTGGAGGCAAATCATTTTTACTAAAGGAGAGTTGGTTGACGGCGAAGAACCTTTCTGCCATACTTTAGAGCTATTCGACTGAAGTTTCAATTGGCACATACGCCTCATTCAGAGTTTTCATTAAGATCTTCTGATGCTCGGAGGATTTCGTCACCAATGATAGGGACACTTGTTCAGGATATTTCTTCAATTGATCCACTGTTTCGTAATCAGGCATCTTCATTTTCTGGAAGAAGGCTTCTGCTTCCTCAGCACTCACCGGCTTCTTGGACGGAAAGCGTTTTCGTGTGGCATTGTTTACCTCCTGTACATTTGAATATTTCTCAACAGAGGTTTTCCCTGGAAGTTCTCCCGAATTTCTTTGCTCTTGTATGTAACCACTGTTTGCTGATAGTTCCATGGCACCGCAGAGGGGTCCGTCATTGGCTTCTGTGGTACGCGTCCAATAACCACTGGCTCATTCAGCCAAGGTGGCTTAATTGTCCCCCGTACCACATAAGCTCTTTTTGGCACATACATTTGCGTTCCCCTTTTTACTTCAAACTTCCTTGGAGCACTGACAACTAGTGGTTTTTCTTGGCGTCCTCGCGGAACATAGAGAATTCTATTCTTAGGAGGTTCCATCTCTGCTTTTGTTTCAGGTTTCTTCTCCGGCTCAGTTTTGACACTTTTATTCTTCTTCTCCCCTTTCTCTTGCTTCGGGGGTACTTTGGGCTTCTTTTTCTGCATCGGCAAAAGCAATTATGGCTTTCAAGGCCAGATCAAACTCCTTGTCTTCACAAATCATCCCGATTACCAGCCCATTGTTGTGAGCGGGCAACGGGTTGTTGGTCACATTCGGGGCTTCTTCATCCCTCAACACTATTTTTCCTTGTTCTATCAAGTCTTCCACGGCTTTCTTCAACATCCAACAGTTATCAGTACTATGCCCCTCAGCTCCTGAGTGATAAGCACATCGAACGCCCCGTTGATAGGATGGTGAGTCCGGGTTTTGCCTGTTTGGAGGTATGGGTTGCAGCAGGTTCATCTGGACGAGCTTCGAGAACAGACTGGAGTAGGGTTCACCAATTGGTGTAAAGTTTGGTCTTCTGGGTGGTTCCCGAGGACGGAAATTATTTTGTGGTGGTCGGGGATTGTAGTGGTTCTGGTGGGGAGGCTGGCTTCTTTGGAATGGAGGTTGATTTCTGTTAACTTGTGGTTGCGATCGGCCGAAAGGTTGAGCATTCATGACCCCATAAGGTGGGGGAGCATAAGCCATATCAGCATGAGGATAGTAGTGTTGAGGGTTTCTTTCAGAGAACACAGGTCTAGGAGCCCAATATCTTCTTCCTCCCGATGCTGCCATAACTGTTTCTTCTTTCTTTTTGCCTTTAGCCATTCCTACAGACCCGCCTTGGATAGCTTGGGAGGTTGCTCTTATGGCCGACTGGCTCAAAATTCTGCCCGTTTTTAGCCCACTTTCTACCATTTCTCCGATTTTAATTGCCTATGCGAAAGGCTTGCCCATGGCTGACATCATATTCTGAAAGTAGTCTGCTTCCTGGGCTTGAAGGAAAACAGTGACCATCTCTACCTCATCCATCGGAGGCTTCACTCTTGACGCCTGTTCACGCCACTTAATTGCATACTCGCGGAATCTTTCTGAGGGCTTTTTCTTTAAATTCGCCAAGGAGTTCCTGTCTGGCGCGATGTCTATGTTGTATTGAAATTGCCTTACAAAATCTCTGGCAAGATCGTCCCAAATGTGCCATCGTGAGACATCTTGGTCCATATACCATTCTGAGGCAATGCCTACTAAGCTTTCTCCAAAGTATTGCCATCAACAACTCTTCTTTTCCGCCGGCTTCGCGCAACTGATTACAATACTTTTTCAAGTGAGCAATGGGATCGCTATGCCCATCATACTTTTCGAACTTTGGCATTTTAAATCCCATGGGTAGGTGCACGTGAGGGAACATGCACAGATCTGTATAAGAAACACTTTTTTGCCCATTCAAGCCTTGCATATTCTTTGAACTCTGTTCAAGACTCCTCATTCTTTTTGCCATCTCATCCTGCTCAGGAGCTTTGGGAGCTTGATCTTGTCTTGGCGTAAGCTCAAAGGGTGCTGGCTGAGAGTAGTTATATGCGGGGTATTGAGGAGGATCCACCGGAAAGACAGGGTTTTGGAAGGTGAAAGCTGAGGGATCAAAGGCGGGCCTTGGCAGCGAAGGTTGTGTTGTAGCAGAGCATGGTGGAGCAGTGAAGATGTTGGGAGCTGCTCCTGCTGGGAACACCTGGGGGCGGACCTCCGAAGGTGTTCCAACGAAGTGAGCGGTCATGGTAGGCTGTCCCAAAGGAGTATGAGGGTGGCTGATGGGGATATTGGAGGTACCCCCAGATCTAGGGAATAGTTCAGGAAATCTAGGGATGGCGCTTGGAGGCTCTCTTCCATTGGTCCAGGCATCCCACATCTTCATGAGTCGGAGACGTAGTATCCGGTTCTCTTCCACTGTGACAGACTCAGATGCCAGGATCCCCAAGATGGGGCTGTCCTCAGAGATGGGAACTGCGGGCAAAGTCATTTCTGTAGACATTTCCACACTTCCTTTTGATCTGGTGAAGTATTGATGCGATGCCAGCTTACCACAACCAACCACCGTTTCTAAAAGCTAGGCTGGAATTTGACAGCAACACACGGTTAGTTTGAGACAAGTAACAGATAGGTAATCACACATTGGGGTGTGATGCACCTATACAGTTAAACGGATGTCTACATGTTTGTACTGGTTGCATGCGTCATCCCGGATTTTCTTTTTGTTCTATCGTCTTTTGATTTCTACTCTTTGTTTTTCTTGCTTTTCTTTCTCTTTCTATTTTTCTCCCATTTGTCTTTTCCCTCTGTTTTTCATTTTCTGCTTTTTCCCTTTTTCTTTTGCCATGGTTTTTCTCTCGATTCTTTATTTTCTCTTTTTGCGTGTTTTTTTCTTTTATTTCCTTCCCTCGTATTTTCCTTCTCTCTTTCTCTTTTCCTTTAGGGTTACGGTCGAATCCTGTGGAGATTGCCTACGTATCATGACCCCGCATGAATCAGACCAAGCATAGTTCTTGTAAAATAAATGTAAAATAGAAGCAAAATGTTTTGGGATTTTCAATTTTATTGATAACAAATACTTTGATTACATAGACTCAAAATTGACGAATTAAACAACACAACAGACTCTGATAAAAGAAAAACTACAGACTCCAACGTCAACTATTCTATTTCAAAAGAAAATACAGACTCAAACAACTGACAGACTCTTAGCGAAAAGAAAATGCAGACTCAAACACTGACAGACTCTTAGCGAAAAGAAAATACAGACTCAAACACTGACAGACTCTAGAAAAAAGGAAATATGACAATCACGAATACATTAAAGCTCCTGGTGCCCGCGGGACATCGTTCGGTCTCGCCGCGGGCCTATATGCAAGTTCCCCTTGAAGTCTGTCCAGGTCACTCATTATTTGCTTCACAAATATCATCACCGATGCAAAGAAGGTGGTGTGAGTCATGTTCTCGCACATTTGGCCTTTCCTAGTAATGTAGTGAGCAACGGTTAAGATTCTTTCTCTGATTCTGCCCTTTTCCTGAAGCAACCGCCCTATCCGTTGGGCCCTGGCCTTCAGAGTCTGCTCGGCTATCTGGTTTTGTTCCTGGAGTTGTTGCAAGTCCATTTCTAATTGTGCCAATGCCGCGTAGCAATGCTCTCTTTCAATCTTGAATTCTTTTGCCTGTTTGATCATTTTGTTCTCTGTGGCAATGACCCTTTTCCTTAACCCCGTGACCTCATTATCGTATTCTTCTTTCAACTGTTTAACCATGCGGGCTCGTTCTTCCCCGTTTTTAGCCAATTGTTTTCAAACCCCGGCTAATTCTCTTTCTGCTTTGTTGAGGTCAAAACTGTAGTCATTCACTTTTTGCCTTAGATTTTCTATAAGTTTTACATCTTTGGCGCTCCTGACGGGATCTTCGGCCGCTATCTTCATCTTTTGAATTTGGGCTCGTAAGGCTTCATTCTCTTTGGCCAATTTCTTTTTCTCACCCTCATCGACTGCAGCTTGCACACTATTTTCGAACTGAATGTCTCGAACTTGCTTTTCCAATTCTCCTATTTTAGCTCTGTATTCATTTTCTTTAGCTAACCAGGCCCATTGTTCTTGCGATGATTCGACAAAATCTTGGAGGTGAGGTCTTTTGGCCGGCCTCCCAAATGCAACGTCCCTTCTATACCAGGCATGATACTCAGGTGACACTTCTCCTTTAGATCGATCCCGGACACAAGTATTTGCCGCCAAGTATTGACATTCGCTCCAAACCTGACTGACCCTTGCTTCAGGAAACTGGCCATCAGGACCAATCTCAACTACTTGGATACTAAGATCGTCATCCTTTGGCACTACTTGGAATCTCCCGAGTTGCCTTAAAACTCGATACGGAGCATAAGGCTGAATGCTCTTAAGACCCATTAAGAGGAAGTGCGGCCCCGCTGCTGGCATATATATGATTTCATCGACAGGTAACCACCCAAACGTCCACTCTATTTGACTGGCAGTGAGGGACCGAAAGTGTGATGTCCAGCTTGTGAATCCTTCAGGCAAGCTGACCCCCTTAATCCTTGTATAAAACTCCTCTATACAAGTTTTCTCTGTAGACCCATAACTCAGGAACTGAGGACGATGGCACAGGTGTTCGGTCATCCACATTTGCAACAAGAGATTGCACCCCTCAAAGAAGTCTCCTCCGGCTTTGCAGGCTGTAAGAGCGCGGAAGATTTCAGCTAATATCATGGGCGCATGCTTTTTGCTTGAGTGAGTAGAGTCCTGACGACCCCGGCTATCTTTATGTCAATATCTCCATCTTTCCTCGGGAATACCCAAAGCCCCAAAAAGACCACCATAAAAGCAAAACGTCTATGTTCTTCCCATTTTTGGCAGTTTCCTTTGCTACATATCTTGTTCTCCGGGTTATTGAACCCTCCGATGTGGCCATATCTATGGTATATGAAGTGTGGAGTACAAAAGTCATCTGCCAAATCCGTGTTGTGGACCGTCCTGCTTATCTTCAGTGAGTCTAAGAATTTATGCACGGCCACAGTTCTCGGGGCAATCAAGTACTTATGTCTTAAAGGAACCTCAGCACGTCCGATGTACCCGGCTATTTCTCCAAGGTCGGGGTGAGTTCAAAGTCTGAAAAATGGAACACGTTGTGCGCCGGGTCCCAACATGTAACTAATGCCCTTATGATGTCTCCCCGAGGTGTAATTTCCAACAAACCGGTAAGCCCTTTCAAATATTTTTTTACTTCATCTTGTCCTTCTCCTCCTAGATCGTTCCACCACAGACGCAACTCCAAAGGGATTTTATTTATGATTGAGAAAGGTTTATTTTGAATCGTGCTCGTCCTGCACATTTATTTAAAGTGATTTAATGACTTATTTTGACTTAAACAGAAAAAAGGCTATTTTTTGCAAAATTTTCATTTAAGAAAAACAAAGACTTGGTTTTGCAGTTACGGCCTTTCAGCACTTCTAGGGGAAGATTTTAAGGCTGTGCCTGCTAACCATTGAAAATGGCCCAAGGTGGCTGTTCTTGCAAAAACGGCCTTCCGACGCCCTTTTTGGGAACATTCGGCTTTTTTTAAAACAAGAATGGCATCACCCGACTTATTTTGACAAAAATTAAAATTTTGATATTTTTTGGCTATTTTTGCAAAAAGGGTGGTTGGACCCGATGAGGGTTGCCTACGTATCTCACATCCGGTGAGAATTAAACCGGCGTAGTTCGGGCAGATTTGCCAAAAACTATTTTGAACAACAATTTTCTTTCTATTTTTTTCTTGTTTTTTTTTCAAATTTTTTTTCTATTTTTCCATTTTTCATTTTTCAAAAATCCGGCAGCATTTCGGTACTATTTGGGCATTGGTTTTTCTCAAATGGTCACCCTCACTTAGTCCTAACACTGCTTATTTTTTCTCAATTTTCACTCATTTAGTCAAGCCGATCAACATGTAAAGCCGAGCAAATAAATGCGCAAGTAGCACGTAAGATGCATCAGGATGGTCAATTCATTTCAGGTCACCTGTCCTAGACGGACCCAACCCCTTTGTTGAGTCCCCTAAGTCAAATGCACATGATGCAAACAAACGTCCTACTAGGGATCCGATATGAGGTCGAGTTATTCTAGATTCCAAACCTGAGTATATGTTCTAGACTATGTACCCGAGCGGACAACTCGAGTCGAGGAGGGGGCTACGTACCGGGAACCAAAAGGCCATCCGGCTTAGTAACTTGTCCGGCCTCTTTCTTATTTTAAGGTATTGACACTAACAGAATGGAGAGTCTCAACCAGTGAGCACATCCCCGGAGATAAGAAGAGAAGGGTTTCGTAACAAATTTATATATACAATTCAGATAATATCAAAGCGGTAAAACATTTAGCACATATAGCATGGAACATGTAGAAAAATCAGATAAAGCCAAATATAACAATTATACTAAGCTCGAATTCTTGAACCCTGAATCGAAATTCTGGGTTCGTGTCCCCAACAGAGTCGCCAGAGCTGTCACACCTCCTTTTTACACACCTACCCCGAAGGATAATGTATAAGGGAGTTTTTCCATTTGAAGTGACATTATTCGAAATGGATTATTTATTTGATTTTTAGAGTCGCCACTTGGGATAGGATTGGCTTTTGGTGTCCCAAGTCACCGGTTTAACTTGAATCCCAAATCGAGGAAAACTTCGACTTCCCAGTTGGAGTCTGCGAACCAGAAATTCTGAATAAGGAATTCTATTGACCCGAGGGAAGGTGTTAGGCACCCCTGGATCCCATGGTTCTAGCACGGTCGCTTAAATTATTATAATTGGCTAAAAATATGATTTTAATACATGTTTTCACTTATGTGCCTTTTAACTTTAAACCGCTTTTATTATTCTTTTTAAAGAGAATTGCAACGTCGTGAAAACGCGTCTCGAACCACGTCACATAAATGCACGCGGTTTTTGACACATTTTGACTTCGTTGAGATTTGGATTTGGGTCACATAAATGTGCACCCGTATTTAGGAAGGTAATATTATTAAAAACGCGCCTAAAGAGACTAACGTATTATTAACTTTTGGGAGGCTATGAAATTCGCTAATGGCATCCAGAATTCTAGGACTTTAATAGAACATTTAAAGAGGGCCCCGCAATTTATGCATTATGTTTGGCGGGACTCACCTCATTGTATTCTTTAAAGTTCATCCTAGGGTAAACTATAATTTTCTATTGATTTTGTCTCTAAATGACCTAATTACTTAGTTATGCGAGTCAATTATTACTAGTAGTATTCAAAGGGACTCAAGCCTTAAGTTCAAAATTTAAACAAGCAAACGGATCTCTAGCATTTCCTGGGCTTAAACAAAACGGCCCAATCCCTGTAACATGAGGCCGCCCAACAGTTTGGACTCCAGTAAAATCCAGGCTGATCAAAATAAATTGGGTTTTGCCCATCAAGGAACTGGGCTAAACGTGGGCCCAGTCTTGGCCCAAATAATATAAATCAAGGTCCAATTCCTATGTATCTTATGCACTAAGCCCTGATTATTATTGAAAGTTTAGTGTGAACTAAATAGTGATTTAATAACCAAGACCACTAATCAACCCATGAACCAAATAAAACAATAGGATCACAGTCTTCAACATATAGAAGTGATAGTTCATTTGTTAAATCCATGAGGAACTTTATGTTTGAAACCTGATTTTTGCTTGCTTGAATCATATGCCAAAACAAAAAAGGAAATTAAGGATCTCTAATCGTTTTCATATCTGAACTGGTCTTTACTTATATCCTATTTGAGTGTTAAATGAAAAAGCCAGCAAACCACAACACATTTAAGTACAAACTTTATTGAAATAGCTTCTGCAATTACGAACATGCAATCCAAGTTCAAAATCTGATGCCATTCGAATGTTGAATTATTACTACAAGTGAGAATCTACAACCAGCTTCTATACTTATGTTGTTACCAATATCAACTATTAAACTAATCACTAAACACGATTACCCTAAGCTAATTAACAGTCCAATACAAACTGGCAGTCCAAAATAGTTCAATCAAAACAGTCCAAAAGCAGTTCGAAATCGTCCTAATTATACAGTCCAGGGCCTATTGTTTCATGTTAATACAAACTAGATAATTACACATTAACTAACTCCTATTGATCTACTAATACATCACAGTCCAGGCAGGCATGGTTCAGGAGCAAATAGGTGAGCAATTCTATTCCACTTTCAAACTCGGAGTTACAACAAAGGAGATTCANGGGACAGTATTTCAGCAGTGAAATCGCCCAGAAATGATCGAGAGAAATCCAATTGAATCAAATTTGAAACCAAGCAATGTCAATAGAAACCAATTATCAAAGATCCAACCCAAACTGAACCAAAACAACCCAATACCCAACCGATTCAACTCATTTTTGGCTTCTGCTATTCAGGAATTGTTTGGAAGATGAAAATCTCAAAAGACCTCAATAGAACAGTATTTTTTGTAGAATTTTCTGCTATTTTAAGCTCTTAGAATTTGTAAGCTCTTCAATCTCTCAGAAATTTGATCCCTCAAACTTTAGGTTCTAAAATTTTAGGCTCTCCAATCTCTGAAAAACTTTTGGCCCTAAAATCTGACTTGCAAGGCAAGAATGGTATGCCTTTATAGGCAAGTAATTAGGGTAGCCCTGCTCATTTTTTGTTTGCCCATTAGGTCCTTTTTGATTTATGTTTTTTGCTTAAAAGTCCCTAGTATTCTGACTTATTTCCAAGTTATACTACCCACAACCTGAAATTCAAATTAAAACCCCACACTAGAGGCTTCTAGGGGCTTCCTATTTCTGTTACTGCAAGATTCCCTAACCTAGAGTTCTTAAACTAACCTTTAAGACCCCAATATTTACCCCTGAAACCAAGCCAATGTGAATCAGATTGCCCCAAGCCCTAAACCAAGCCCATGAGTCTGTATACTAACAGCCCAAGCCTAAAAAAAATAGAAAAAAAAAGAGACCAAGAAAGCTGTTTCGTCAATCCCTTTAGTAAAATTTCCTACTGAAATTATATAATCCCAAACAACAAAAAATCAAACTCAATCAAAAACAAATTCAGTAATATATTAATCCTAATCAAACTTGAACAAACTAAAATTGCTGATTCTAATCAACTATCACTGATTCAAACACACAAAATACAAGAAACAAAGAAAACAAGAAGCAAAACGAAGAAAAGAATAAAGGAAGAAAAGTACGGGTCTAACCTTAAGCAATCGACAAAGGCGACGAACTTAGTTGGACAGTGTTGACTTGGCCGGAATCCGGTGATCTTCGAAATGAACCAAAAATGACACTAATCAATTATTCTTACTGAGAACAATTGATTGGCATAATTTTTTGGCTCGAATCGAGCCTTGAAAACATTGGAAATCAGAAGGGGAGAACGGATTAGGGTTCTGTTTCTTTCATTTAAAATTCGAGGATGTCTGGGGTGATTTGAAGGTGAACACTTACAGATCCATAATGAGGAGAAGGAGACGAGGCTGTGGTGAAATTTTGGGGGCGAATGGAGGATCGCCGGCGGCGGAGGCGATTTCCGGCCGCCGGTTTGCGATGGTAGACGGCGGAGTTAGGGTTTCCAGTGAGAGGTTTGAGAGAGACGAAGGGGGGAGGGGAAGCTGAGGGGGGCAGGGTAGGTTAAGACATATATATATAAAATCATCCCGGCTTCAGGACCGTTAGATTAAAGAACCTCAACGGTCCTGATTAAAAGTCACTGAAATAGGGTCGTTTTGGGAATTGGGTGCTGGACCGGGTATTTTTGGGCTGGGTCTGGGCATTTTGGACGGGTTCAGGGAGCTTTGATTTGGGACGATGACTTGTATTTAGGTCTGGTCCAAAACTTAGATGTTAAAAGGCCCAATTTTTCCTTCTTTGCTTTATTTTTTCTTGTTTTTTCATTTAATTCCCTTTTTTGGATATTTTTCCTTTTCCTTTTAAAATAAAAACCTGAAATAAAATTCTAAGGACCTAATTAAGATAATTAACCTTAAATGATGATTACTACAATTAATTGAAACAAATTAAACGAAGTTAACCAAAATTCGAGCTAAAAATTAATTTTTTATGATTTTTTTTTTTTTTTTGTAAAACTCTAATTACTAATTACTCTAATAATATGCAAAATTAAATCCTAAATGCTCATGCAATATTTTTATATTTTTTATGAATTATCGTGCACACACAAATAAAAATACACACAAAATTACGCAATTAAATCCTAAAAATAAAATAATAAAAGAAAAATTCTAATTCTAAGAAGTCTATAGGAATAATTCAAGCGAGGCAAAAATCATGTGCTCACACTCAATGGGGCAATACCAAGTTTGCAAGCAATGGCTCCCGAGCCGAGAAATCCTCGATAACTCGGGGATTGCCGTCAATTGCTATCTCCATCACAATGGCTCCCGAGCCGAGAAATACTCGACAACTCGGGGACTGCCGTCAATCGCCATCTTCATCGACTTATCAAAAATCCGAGGCCATAAGACACAAATGGGCTGCCTCGGTCTCGTAAGACCTGTATAAGGCAACAACAATATCTGTAAGACCTCAAGCAAGGCATGAACCACACTTGTACCAAGTGACAATATCTGTAAGACCTCAAGCAAAGCATAAACCACACTTGTACCAAGTGACAATATCTGTAAGACCTCAAGCAAGGCATGAACCACACTTGTACCAAGCGGCAATATTTGTAAAACCTCAAGCAAGGCATGAACCGTACTTGTACCAAGTATCCAAAACTGTAAGACCTCAAAGGCATGTAAAACTTGTAAGACCTTACTAAAGGCATAAACACGATCTCAAAGTTAAGGCTATATATCGAACTTGTAAGACCCCTAAAAGGCATACCCTCGATACAGACGCCGAAACTAATTCACTCGGGACTAAATGGCTCTGGCCCAACACAAATGACTACGGTCACAAGGCTATACCAGCCAAACTAACGCGATTCGGAGACGCCCGACTATCGCTACAAAATCACAGGCCTTCTATTACTTCGAATCTACTTCAAAAAGAACCAGTTAAACAGGCTACCCTCGACATAGGCAAAAGAGCTTCGACCATGTCAGCTCCTAAACACCAGCTTCGAGATACTCAGCCTCCAAGACAAACCTCCCGAGGTGCTCGATCATCGCCATATAACGACTCGCAATCGAGGTTTTTTATTAAATCGTCGATTAGTCAGGCAAACACTTTCAAAAAATCCTTATCGAGGGAAAATAAAGCCTACATAAAAGGTCGCATCGACCCAAGGCGTAAGAGCCATTGTCGCCAGCCCACATAAAAGGTCGCATCGACCCAAGGCGTAAGAGCCATTGTCGCCAGCCCACATAAAAAGTCGTACCAACCCAACGCGTAAGAGCCTAAAGGTCAGCTCTAAATTCAAACTTGAAGGTTGAATGAGCTCGATTCGAAACGCGATTCGGAGACCAAACCCAAAATAGTTAACTAAATCTGCCTAAGAGCAAAAGTGTAAGAGCCATTGTCACCGGCTTATACTAAAGGTCTGATGTTTTATACTTCATTACCACACAAGAGGGGGGGGGGGTAATTTGTGTGGTACCCAATTTTTGCTTAACTGAACTATAGAAGGACCTGGTTCTTCTATGTGTTTCAACTACTACTGTTTGCGAAATAAGAAGTAAAGAAAATAAAGAACACAGAGATTTTTACGTGGAAAACACTTGGCTCAAAAGGTGAAAAAACTACGACCTACTACTCAGTTGGATTTTCCCAAACTTCCACTAAAATCACTGAGCCAAAACAGCATTTACAAAACTCTTTGTAAACCTAAGGATTAACTCTAATCCGTTGTGGCACACAGCCTCAAGTGTTGCGACAACTTCAAGTTAACTCTAACTTCAACACTCTAGGTACCTACTACAATTGCTTCTATGAAAGCTGAAAGGTACAAAGTAAAAACACCTACTACAATTGAACTAGAATAAAAGATAGGCACTTGGAACTGGTTCTTCTATCTCGTTCAAGTAGCTTCAGGATTGCACACTTGAATCACACATAAATTGCTTGCAAAATCGCCTTGCTCTTTTGCTCTCAATTTAAGTTTAACTTCTGCTTATGTGCATTACCTGTAAAAGAGAACAACACTGACATTTAATAGGTTAGTAATCAGAGATTGACTGGGATTCAAATGTTACTCTTCTATCGTAGAAGATTTCAAGGTGATCTCAAACTCTAACACTATCTCCTTCCTAAATTGTGTTCTCTTCATATAAGGAGTCTTTCTCTCCTTATCCAATATGCAACCTTTTCGATCTGATCAGGAGATATTGTTTCTTGATCAGTTAGATTTATCTTATTCACGTGCATCTCACATGTACATGTGGATCATGACTGTGCTTTACAAGATGGACCTGGTCCATGTCGGAGTATGTCTGAGTTCTTTTGTCAATCTTCAAAACTTCACTTGTTCTTGGGCCGAAAAATTCCCCCTTTTTGATGATGACAAACTCTGTGCTTTTTTCTTACTTGGATCCTGTAAGAACTCAGCTTATCCATCAAAATAACATTTAGAAAATTCACTAATCATCAAGGACCAGATTACTTAGGTTATAAATATCACTTATTCAGAATATGTAAAGCACAATATCTCTTCCCCCTTTTTGCATCATCGAAAAGTTGCATACAAAGTGTGTGTCCCAGATTTTAATAAGTACTCATGGCCACTGGGGCAACTGCAAGTGCAATCATGGTTTAATCATCAGTAATCAAGCAAACATATTTAAACTATCAAGGAAAGATTAACATTGAACAAGAGCAAAAACAGTAGATATCATTGATAGAAGATATGTTGCTACCACAATCCACAACCAGAAAGCAAAAAACATTTAAAACATGAGCAAAAAAAATAGGAAAATCCCTAATCCGGGTCACTGAAGGTACTAGATAGATTCAGGAGACGAAGGCTAAAATTCCTAAGGCTTGGGGGAACTAGAGGGTTGGTTTTGGGCTTGGAGAAGATTCAGCATATTGTGAAGAATTCCATAATTCTTCTCCTTTTCCTTTGGTAAGCTCAGTTTTGTGGGCATCCCTCTCAGATTCCACCTCTGCCACACGAGCCTCGAGCCTAGCTATCTCAGCATCCTTGGCTTCACATTCCTGAACTAGAGCCCTGACTTTACTGTTGATAGTAGTCTTCTTGGATGAACCAGGTTCATTTGGAATGGCATTGACTAAATAGTCACAAGCAATCAGAGTATTAACGCCAAAGTGATCCTTGCTTGAGGCCATTTCCCATTTCTTCAGAGGCACATTGCACCTATCCAGAATCATAGTCAGAATAAAGCCATAGGGGGTAGCATGAGCCTTGGAGCCATTGATGACCCTGTCCGGCAGCTTGATGATGAATGCAGGTCAATTAATTTGCCTTCCACTTTCCAGGCACTCCATAAGAACTAGGTCCATATAATTTGCAATATGCCTTCTCTCCTGTCTGGGCAATAGGCACTTGTTGAAAAATTCAAACAAGACTTTGTGCTGTGGCCTCATTTCACTCTTCTGAACAGCCCTAGCCTCATTCACATCTTCAGCATCACACAACCTCTTGGTAATTTCAAGGGCAGTAGGAAGGGAGTCCAGACAAGGCCACCTTTGCCTTGTATAGTCATCAAACCCTTCAGAGGGTATGTCAAGGATCTCTCCCAGTTTTTCTGCATCAAAGGTCACTTGAACTCCTTTCACCAGGCTGCTAACCTTGCCCTCCTTAACCTCTGCATTCGCCATGAACTCAATGATCTCATTCCTGGCTAGCTTTCCATCCATCTGAAGGACCATGTCCTTCCACCCCTGAGCAGCTAAGGCATCTACCAGTCTTATCATTGCTGGTTCCACCAGGTCTTTCAGCAATCTACCCTTCAAAATTTTTCTTTTGCCGAACATGGCAAGCTTGTCTTGTTCACCATCATACTCATCATCTTCTTCTTCACCACTCCATTCCTCATCTTTAGAGATTCTAACTTGTTTACTTTTTACTGCAGACCTTGTCCTCTTGGCTAATGAAGGTTCAGCAGCTGCAGACACAGAAGAAGACTTCTTGGAAGAAGTCTTGGGCTTTTTGGGCTTGGGGGTCTGAACCTCCACTGTTGGAACTTCCTCCTGATGGACCTGTTCCATCTCCTCAACTTCCACAGCCTCTGAGGACTCTGCTACCTTCCCTTTTCCTTTAAAAATCCTTTTCTTCTTACTTTCAGCTAGAGCCTTTTGTAGATCACTCTCACTCTGTTTCATCCTGCTTCTTGTGGCTCTTCCCTTAGGCAAGAAAGTTTCAGTAGTTGTTGGGGATGAAGCCTTTCTTTTCTTAGAGGGTTTAGGAGCACTAGGGGCTTTTGGTGTGGGAGTTCTTCTTTTCTTTGGATCATAACTTGCCCCAACCTTTTTCAACAAGTCTGCTAGGGTCTCTTCAGTTGATGAACCGGGTTCATCTCCTTGTGCGCTTAGATTAACTAACCCTTCAGCAGCTTCACCAGAACCACTTCCCCCTGACTTCTTGCCACTCTCTTCTACATTTTCTTGTTCAACCCCACAGATAGCAGGCACAGACAAACCAGCAGTAGGTGAATGATCAACCACTCTTTTCCCATTTCCCCTCTCTTCACCACATGCACCCTCTCCCTCTTTTTCTTTCTCAGATTTCTTTCTACCTCCACTCTTTCGTAACTCAGGTAATTCTACATCCCTGATAGGCCCAACCAGAACAAACCTAGTTTCTAGATTTTCAGTCAAAGAAGAACTTACCTTAGTAGGGAATTCTTGAGTCTTCTCAGAGTCAGAAGACCCAGGTCCTTCCCCCTCACTAGCAGACTTGTACGACTCAGAATCAGAGTTAGACTCGGAGTCTTGAACCTGGCTTGCCTTTAATTTCTCATTCAATTTCTTTGAAAGAGCCCCAGAAGCTACTGTTTTTCTAGCAAGCATTTTTACCCTTCTCAGCCTGGGTTTGGGAGTTGTGCTAGGTGGAGGAGAGGTAGATGAATCAGAGGGAGTGGGCTGTGGAGGAGTTCCGGGGTTGTCTCTTGGGTTTGTCACAATCGCTGGTTTCTTTAGAGAATTGGTGAGTTAGAATTTTGGAGAAGAAAGCAAGTGAAAGTGAAGAGGGATTTTTGACGGTTTGGGATTATGAAGATGGCAGGAGGTAATGATGTGTATTTAAAGAGAAATACATATTTAATGTATAACGGCAGCTTTAGCAGTGGTCAATTAGAGGTCTAATCAACCTGAAATTTCAGGTTTGAATGAACGGTTAAGCTTCCCTAGATTTTAGGCAAATTTTGTGGTTTAGAGTTCTAATGCGGACGGAACTGGTTCAAAATAAACGGATAGAATTTTCTAAGGAGTTGAACAATTGTAGGACTTCTGCTCATGATTTAAATATTTATATTTCTAATTGTGCAGAGTATAGAAAACATACCTTAGCATTCAGATGAACCCATACTGATGAACCAGGTTCTTCATTTAGAATTCTCTTGACCATGCCTCAATTTACCATAATAGAGAAAATTTTGTAAGAGATCAGTGAGTCATATTAACACATGTCACAGGAGTATACTAATTACAGTATGAAGCTGAGTAAAAATTAATCTAGATATTTACACAAGTTCAGATTTCCTAGCCAAAAAAAATAATTTTTTTTCATTTTTTCAATTTTTTTTCATTGTGCATTCTGAGCTGGTCCTATTAGGTGATTTTAATCATCCCTAATTCCAACCTGTTCCTTTCAAAGTTTTCTCTACTCAGTGCTTTAGTAAAGATGTCAGCAATTTGTTTATCAGTAGCACAGAATTCTATGGAGATCAATCCTTTCTCATAGTTATCTCTTAAGAAGTGGTGTCTAACATCTATGTGCTTAGTCCTCTTATGATGAACAGGGTTCTTTGTCATACTTATAGCACTAGTGTTATCACAGAAGATAGGAATGCAACCAACTTCAATGCCAAAATCTATCAGCTGCTGTTTGATCCACAGGAATTAAGCACAACAAAAGGAAGAAGCAACATATTCAGCCTCAGCAGTGGATAAGGCCACCGAATTCTACCTTTTAGTGGCCCATGATACAAGACATGAACCAAGAAAATGAGTCATACCTGAGGTGCTCTTCCTATCCACAAGGAAACCTACATAATCAGCATCAGCATACCCTACTAGATTGAAATTACTACCTTTAGGGTACCAAAGACACAGATCAGTAGTGCCTTTCAAATATCTCAGTATCCTCTTGACAGCAGTCAAGTGAGATTCCTTTGGATTAGCCTGAAAGCGAGCACAAAGCCCTACACTGAAAACTATGTCACGTCTACTGGCACAAAAGTGAACCAATCATACCCCTATACAACTTCTGATCAACAGATGAACCAGGTTCATCTATGTCTAATTTAGTGGCAGTTGCAATGGGGGTGTCTATTTCCTTTGATTCATCCATTTTAAACTTTTTGATCAACTCTTTTGCATATTTCTGCTGATGGATCATGGTTCCATTTGAGTTTTGTTTGATCTGTAAGCCTAAGAAAAAGTTAAGCTCACCCATCATACTCATTTCAAACTCACTCCCCATTAATTTGGCAAAATCCTTACTTAGTTTGTCAGTGGTTGCCCAAAAAATTATGTCATCAACATATATTTGTACCACAAGAAGATCCTTACCTTTTTCCCTCAAGAATAGAGTACTGTCAATTTTACCTCTTTTGTAGCCATGTTCAAGCAGGAATTTGGATAATCGTTCATACCATGCTCTAGGAGCCTGCTTGAGTCCATAGAGAGCCTTGTCTAATTTGTACACATGTTCAGGACATTCCTTGCTCTCAAACCCTGGAGGTTGTTTAACAAACACTTCTTCTTTTAGGTAGCCATTCAGGAAGGCACTTTTGACATCCATCTGATGAAGAGTGAATTCCATGCGTGCTGCAACGGCTATGAGGAGTCTTATTGCCTCCAATCTTGCAACTGGAGCAAAAGTCTCATCATAATCTATACCCTCCTCTTGGCTGTAACCTTGGACCACGAGTCTTGCCTTGTTTCTTGTAACTGTTCCATCTTTATCAAGCTTGTTTCTGAAGACCCATTTTGTGCCAATTACTGATCTGTCCTTTGGTCTTGGAACTAGATGCCAAACTTGACTTCTCTCGAACTGATTGAGTTCATCTTGCATTGCATTTACCCAATCTGCATCCTGCAAAGCCTCAACAACATTTTTAGGTTCAATAAGAGATAGGAAAGCATCAAAAGCACACAGATTCTTTAATTGTGATCTAGTTTTAACTCCAGAGCTTGGATCAGTAATTATATTCTCAATGGGATGAGAACTTTGATACTTGTGAGGCTTCACAACCAACTGATTTCTGCTTGATGTTTCTCCCATGTTCTGTTGCTGAGGAACAGGGTCATGAACAGGTTCCTTTAGGGAATTGGTTTCAGTTCCTCTTTGATCAGTTCCCCCTGTCAGGTTGCCATGGATGGAAGAACCTGTTCCATCACCTGTTCCTTCTTTTGGTGCCACTTTAGCTTGAGCTGAGACTTCACTCAAATCTTTTACCAGCCCAATAGCTTCATCTTCATGTTCCTGTCTCTCAGAAAGAATGTTAGTTTCATCAAACACTACATGTACACTTTCTTCTACACACAAAGTTCTTTTATTGAACACTTTATATGCTTTGCTATGTGAAGAATATCCCAAGAATACCCCCTCATCACTTCTGGGATCAAACTTGCCTAGGGAGTCCTTTCCATTATTGTGCACAAAGCACTTGCATCCAAATGCCCTAAGATGGGATATATTTGGTTTTCTCCCTTTAGGTAACTCATAGGGAGTCTTCTCTACAAAAGGTCTAGTCATGCATCTATTAATGGTATAACATGCAGTGTTTACAGCCTCTGCTCAGAAGCTATGGGGCAGTTTACTAGAAAGAAGCATAGTCCTAGCCATATCTTCAAGAGTCATGTTCTTTCTTTCAACTACTCCATTTTGTTGAGGAGTCCTAGGGGAAGAGAAATTATGATCTATACCATGCTCATCACAAAATTCAGCAAACTTAGCATTTTCAAATTCAGTTCCATGATCAGACCTGATTGATGCAAGTTGATTACCTAGTTGTTTCTGAGTTTTTCTAACAAAGGCAGTAAACATGTCAAATGCTTCATCCTTAGATGTTAGGAATAGTACCCAGGTAAACCTAGAATAATCATCAACACGTACCATAACATATTTCTTACCACCTCTGCTCAATGTTCTCATTGGACCACAGAGATCCATACGAAACAGTTCCAACATCCTGGTTGTGCTTACCATTTTCTTGCTTTTAAAGGACGATCTTACCTGCTTCCCCCGGCACAGGCCTCACAAACTTTGTCTTCCTTGAACTTGATGTTAGGTAACCCTATCACCAAGTCCTTGGAGACTAATTTGTTGAGTTGATTCAGACTTGCATGACCAAGTCTTTTGTGCCACGGGAGGGGATCATTGTCCAACACACTCAAGCAAGTGAGTTCATTTTCTGAGAGAGTGGACAAATCTACAATGTAAATATTGTTAACTCTTTTTCCCTGCAAAACAATCTTGTCGGTGGTAAGATTAATCACAAAGCATTTGGTAGAGGTAAATGCTACAAGGTTACCTCTGTCACACAGTTGTGATACAATGATTAGGCTATATTTCAAGCCATCTATCAAGTAGACATTCTCAATGGAGTTTGAGTCTGTCTTACCTACCTTTCCAACCCCAATAATCTCACCTTTCTTCCCATTTCCAAAGGAGACATTACCTCCTTTTAAGTCCTCAAGTGAAAGGAACTGGTTCTTGCTTCTAGTCATATATTTTGAGCAGCCACTATCCATGTACCATATTTGGAGACTTCCCTTCACTTGGACCTGCAAAAAGAAATTAGGGGTTTGTCTTAGGAACCCAAACTAGTTTGGTCCTTTTCTATAGGCAAAGGGGTAAATCAAATTCCTTTTAGCCCACCCAGGTAGTCTATTTTTCTCTTGAACAAAGGTTTTGTTCTTTTTACTGGCCTTTTCTTTTGCATTACATTCATTTTTGTAATGACCAGTCTTGCCACAGTGTGTGCAGATTTTGTTTTCAGGAAGAGTGAGGTACTTGCTTTTGGGGTCCCACTTAGGTTCTTGGGCCCCATAGCCAAGTCCTCTCTTGTTGCTACTGTGATGTTCTTGTAGCCAGGATAGTGCCTCAGAAGCCTTATTCCATTTGCAAGTTCTGTCTAGTTCATGATTTACCTTCCCTAGGTCTTCTTTTAAGACTCTTATCTGCTCATCTTTCCTGTACAACCCATCCTTCATTTTTCCTAGGTTTTCTTCTAAGGTGAGATGTGTGTGATCAGCTTTCTTCTTTCCTGTTCCTAATTTCAGTTTTAGATTTTTAGACCTAAGTTCTAGGACATTGGTGTCAAGTTGAAGAACATGGTTCTTCAACTCAGCATTTTTACTGTCACTCTCATTAGCCCTAGATTCTAGATTTTTGCACTTGGCTTTTAAGATCACACACTCCCTAGATAGCTCTTCCTTCTCATTGTTAATTATCTCAGACTCATCAATGAAGTCTAGCAATAGTTCAGACAACCTTTCTTTAGACAGAAATTTAATCTTGTCTTTGAGATGAAACACACTTACCTCTTGTTCATCATCTGATTCTCCAATGGCCATAAGTGCTTGTTCATCTCCAGCTTCGTCTTCTGAATCCTCATTTGATGTTTCTCCCCAAGCAGCAACCATAACCTTTGTTGATCCTTTGTTCCTTTTGGGTTGAACCTGTTCCTTCTTCCTGTTCCTTCGTTCAACCCTTTCCTTCTTCCATTCAATTTCCCACTAAGGATAGTTCTTGATCATGTGATCAGTCTTGCCACATTTGTAGCAACTCTCGTTAGTCTGTTTCTCAGGAGCCCTTGGTTTGTTGAAGGTTGTACCTCTTGAAGAACCCTTTCCTCTCATTAGGTACTTTTTGAAATCCCTTGTGATCATGGCCATTTCATCATCCTCCAGATCTGCACCTTCAGCTATTCTGAGAGCCAGACTCCTTTCCTTCTTGGGTGCATCCATTTTCATGGTTTGCCTTCTCAGTTCATAGGCAGTGAGGTTTCTAATCAGTTCATCCAACTTGAGAGTAGCAATGTTCTATGATTCATGAATAACAGTGATTTTGCTTTCCCAAGTCACTGGTGAGACCCTTGTCAAGATTTTCTCAACCTTGTCTTCTTCAAGGATAATTCTCCCAAGAGATTTAAGTTCATTTGTTAGTGTTGTGAACCTTGTGTACATCTCCTGGATAGTTTCTCCTTCCTTCATAGTGAAATTCTCATATTGAGAATATAGCAGTGTTCCTCTTGATCTCGTTACTTGAGGAGTTCCTTCATGAGCCACTTGTAAAGTGTCCCATATCTCCTTAGCAGTGGTACAGCTTTGAACCCTGCTGTACTCGTCTGGACCCAGTCCACACACAAGCTATTTCTTGGCCTTGGCATTCTTTTCCCATTTCTTCAAGTCTTCAGCAGTGCAGTCAGCTCTTATCTTTGGCACGCCCACTCCCTCAGCATTCTTCTTTGTAGTCGCCAGGGGACCATTGTTGATACCCAATTTTTCCCTAAGTATTTTTATGTACACAAAATATCCTCAAAATAGCATATACATGCATATATAAGCATTCCCAAGTGTTTTGGTATTTTTTCTTATTTTAAATCAATTTATTGTCTATTTTAACAGTACAAAATCCAATAATTATTCCCAAATTATCATTTTTTGTGAATAACTTATTTTATTCTCATATTTACACAAAATATTATTAAGGTAATTTTTTTGTATATTTTTACAAATTTGTTTGGTATTTTTAAAGCTAATTGCATATAAAGGCAATTATAGCCTATTTTACGATTAATAGTGTTTTATAATTGTAAAATTAGTTCTAATATTTTTAAATTAATACATATGTATTATTAATCGGTTCAACATCTTCAATTTTCTTTTAAAATCATTTTCACTATTTTTATATAATAACAGGGGAAAACTGGCTATTTCAATTTTGGCCACATTTCATTTCAATTATAGCCTCAATTTCATTTTAATCTTAAACCCAATTGGCCCCAATCCTAATGCCCAATTGGACCAGCCCAATTCCAATTTAACCCAACCCCTGAACCATTAAACTAAACCCGCCCGGGATCCCTTTAAATCCAGGCCGTTGATCCTTTTGATCAACGGCCACAAATAACCCTTTCCTTATTAATTCCAAACGACCTAACCCTAACCCTCATTTCTCTCAGACAGCCGCCCCCAAACTCTCTCCTCCTCTCAAACGTTCCCTAGCACTCGAAACCCTAATCGCCTCCGCCGTCTTCTCCGAGCAATCTCATCGGAGTCCATGGCTTCTCCGGCCATGGACATCCTGTGCTTACCTTCCTTTTCCCCAAACCGTGGTTGTTCGAGATTTTGAGGCCTGACCTCGATAAAGTCCATTCAGATCCGTTGTAGATCTGTGGTTCTATGGCTTCTCCGGCCATGTCCCGGTGTGTTCGAGCTTTAAGAGCCTAGCTATGGCTCAGATCTGTTCGAGACCAGACCCTTTCCACGCCTTCTCATTTCTAGGGTTTCTCAGAAACCCTAAACTATTTGAGGTTCTTTCTTTGTTTATTTGCCTAGATCTGTGTTGAACCTATGCTATATTTGACATTTTGAGTGTTTTCCCCAAATTTCCCTTTCAAAATAGTTGGTTTTTCAAAATTAGGGTTTCTGAAAGTCTTTCGATTCTTGTTGTTCTTTTCTTTTAGATGTTTGTCTGTATTATGCTCGTATGTTTTCCTCCTCTATTACGCATGTATTGTCTTTCTACTTTTATATGTATGCTCACATGATTAGTCTGTTTTTCTCACTCTTCTACCATGCATATTTACTACTGAGTTTCGTGATGTTTTGCTTTCCTGAACTATGTTTGTGTTCTTGTTAAGCATGTTTTCTTAAATGCCAAAGTTTTTCTGAGCATGTTCTTCATGCCTTAAAGTGGTTTCCTTTCTTTGATTGTTTCAAGCCCGCCATTGTATTTGCCTTATTCTCATGAGACTCCTTGAGTCTGTTCACTTGCCTTCTCGTTTCTGTGTTTGATTCGATGGGGAAACCCTAGAATTTGGGGGTTTTTCTTGGTAAATTGAATTAGGGTTCCACTTTGGGGACCCTGTACCTTCAGACTCACTATGAGTCTCTGGTTGAACTCGTATTCTTTTGTTTACGATTCTAAACACTTCAATGTTAAACTCTTCTGTATGAATTGTTTGCTTTATATGCAAGAAGCTCCTCTTCCAAGGTTTTTGGTGATTGCTTGATTGATTTTGGATCCCTTTGATAGGGTCTTGATTGATTGCCACTGATTTTCTTTGGTTAAGCCCTCTTTACCTATTTCTGGTTTGGTTCATTCGATTTAAACTTAGTACTTTGATTTTGTTAATTGTTTGATTGATTCCCTTTCTTTTCTCTTTACAAATCAAGTACTATTGAAACCTTTCCTTAAATATACCTCGTGTATTTTCCCTTCTTATGCTACTGTGAAGGATTTTATTCAAATTTCCTTTCCTTGTTTACACTTTTCCGTTTGAAATTAAATCCCTTGACTAAAGGGAGAATATTTGAGACTGATTTTTTTAAAAGGGTTTTCTTACCTTTCTTGTTTGCTTCTCTACACTATAAAAGAGGCTACCCTTCTACACAAAACACGAACACAGAACACCATCTGAGTTCACAATTCAATTTCACTTAAAACTCTCTCTTTTGATACTTGTGCTGCTGTGGACTGTGTTTACCTTACTTTCTTCTGCACTTCTTTTGCTTCTCTACTGGTATGTTTCAATTAGTTTATACGCCCCAAGAACAATGTGTTTAATTCTGTCCACATGTTTTCTAGCATATTATAACGTGTTTCCCCTCCTCTTACAGTCCAGCATTTAAATAATCTGTGCAGTTGTTTGTTTGTTGTGAATATGATGCTTTATGAATTCCCTTACCCCTTTTACCCCTTTGTATGTGAGTTTATTGTTCAGGGCATAGCAGCACCCCAATATTGCTGTCTATGATCCTGAACTGGGTTCATTGAACTCCTTAACTCAATCAATTCCCACTTCCCATTCTCCCCATTATGTGCTTGAGCCTTGACTTAGGTCTGATAGTGTCCTAATCACTATCCAGACCTTTGTCTGACCATCAAAAGGTCTGCTCCTAACTTGTTCATCTAGCAAGTGGTCAGGGGTGTGCCAGCCTACCTTATGGCTAGGTATGACCACCACTTGTCATGGCCCCTTAATTCCCTTTCACTTTGCACTTACTCCTAGCTATAAGTTCTGCCCCCCTCTTGCAAGCCATGCTTTGGGACCCCTGAGCTCCCTCTGAACTTGGATGCCTGAGGGCTGGCTATTCCATACTGCACCATCCTGTTCATAATGGCATCCTGGGTGTAAGCAATGCCTGGAATCCCTGAGGTTCCTTGAAACTTTGAAACACCCTGGATAATGAGAAGGCTTTGGAGATCTGGACCCCGGAGTTGGTTAAATACATATTATTGGACATTAAGATTGAATTAGGCCGCTTGGATCTAGCTGTTAGTTTTTGATGTATTTCTATTATTTCAGTTGATTCATTGGGTTGTAATAACTTGTATAGAACTCGGGGAATCTAGTAAAAGGGTGTGGGAGGGGTTTTACTTTCTTGCATCAATAAAGGGTAGATATCATGACTTTAGGACTTTAATTTTTTCATTAGAAATATTGTACATAAGATGGTTCGATGTTTCTGATTCAAGTCACCTAGATACCATGCCTATAGGGTTTAACGTTGAATTATGATATAAGTCATCTAGAAATCCTGCCTATAGGACCTTAACGTTCATGTAATCAGTGCATATAGAAATCATACCTATAGGGAATGCATATGCATTAGGCAAACTGTAGGGTAATCAAATAATTACCTCTTCTTACCAGTTCTTAACAGACTTTTTAAATCAAATATAGATATCATAGGATTCCGCATCAAGTTCGTCCGATTCTTCTTAAGCAATAACAATCTGTTAACTGGTCTCTAATGTCTTAATGTTTTCAGCCTCAATCTTTTGACAAAAACTCTTTTGAATCAGTATACATTTGAGTTCTTCAAACCAGCACCTCTTCTGAAATGGTTTCTTTCTAAAATTCTGCCTAAATATTTTCCAACTAAGTTTTGGTCTTCCTGAAATTGTCTTTAAAACAGTTCTGCAGTCTACTCTTTCCTTAAGTATTTCTGACTCTGGAACTCCTTTTATGGTTTATACTCATGATTCTCTTAAAACTTATTTCTAAACTGACTGCAGTCTGTACTTTCCGGCATTAGACTACTTTTCTAGAACTAGTACTTTATAAATCACTCGCTTAAAATACCTTAAGTTCTGACAATTGGATCCAAGTTGCCTAATGTGGGCTTCCTGTCTAAACGTATGTATCAAACCAGTCCGCTCGCTGCTTAATTTTTAATTTTAAAGACTAAACCAGTATGTGTAAAGGCATGCTAAACTATATGTTATCTGATTTACGGGGTTTATGTGAGCCTTACCTGTTTGTCTGTTCATTCCCCTTACTTGTTACTTGTTTTTGAATGTCGATTAGAATTTTTGTCCTTTAAACTCCATAAAGGCCCCCACCCCTTTCTCCCCCTTTTAGGATTAGAAGTCCTAATGCCCCGGGACTGATAGCTTGGGACGGGTAATAGCATGCGATAGGCAAACGATACCATTCCGCGCTCCAATACCTTAACGGGGTGGGAAAGGGTAGACATGGAGATGATGATTACACGATAACACTATGCGTACAATTGAGTACCAGTGTTGTGCGAATGATCCATGTAATATATAAACCTAGGACCCCCTCCCTCTTTATTAGTTTAACAATTTTCTGAATCTTAAAAAAGCTGTTGCACTTTCGGCTTCTGTTTTTCACATAATTTTCAGATTGATCGCACTAAGTACTTGACTTCTTCCTACTTGCACTTTTAACTAAACTGCTCTTTCCCTAAAATTCAGCACTTTTTTTAACCTTTTGTGCTCCTTATTTGTAATAGTTTTCTCGTATTTGCAATGCTTGCTTGTTTACCTGTTTGTTTGCATTCAAAGTCACAATTGTAGCATGGCCGGGAACCACACTAGTGGATCTTGAGGGGTGCCTAACACCTTCCCCTCGAGATAATTTCTAGCCCTTACCCAAACTCTGGTTCTTCATCTCAAATACTTCCTTAAAGTGTCCTAATGCACTATAATCATTAGGTGGCGACTCTTCAAACTAAAAAATCCAATTCTCGCAAGGGAATAGAGTTGTCATCCCGAATGTCGTATACCCGATTCCGAACTCCGTTTTGGAAAAAAAAGGGGGCGTCGACAGCATGGCGACTCTGCTGGGGATTCTTTAGGCTTTTACCATTGCATGCTATATGTGACTTTATTGCTTTCTTTTACTGCTTTGTTTAATGCTTTTATTTAAAACTGACTTGTCTTTTTGTTTCCTTTTTCTTTAACGCTTTCATTTACTGTTTCCTTCAATACCGTTGTAATTTTTGAGCAATTATTGTAATCATTATGAACGTGAAAATACGTGACAATTTGTTTCATTCTTGTAATTGCATCTTCAACATCATATTCCACTCGTGCCAAACAAATACTATAGCAACGCTTATAATGAGTGGTTGCGCTCTTCCAATACTATCACCCCCTAAATTTGGCAAAGGCATATTTGCGGTAAAACCAGTCGATCAGCGGTGCAGTCGACGGTTCTGTGCCTTTCCCTCTTGAGTTGTTCGCTCAAGGGTACCTTGTCCAATACCCCAATAGAAACCTTACTCTGTTTAAACTATACATGCATCATGGTCAAACCTAGCCGAGTCAGTTATGTTGTCCACATAATGACTCATTAGGATAGCCTTGTCCAAAGTCCACCCGGTTTCCTTGAAACCCAAACGGACGCCACCATATTCTGTGCATTTATTTGGAGAACTAAATGCTTTTATGCTAATTATTGGTTTAAAATAGTCGAGTCCGGTGGGGGGGGTATGGTCTTAACCCTTTTATTTTGCAGAAAATGGAGAACTAGGTACCCGACTTCGGTATGGTCAGTATACCCTCACTCTTGCTGACCTGGTGGAGGAATCTCCCATCAAGTGACCAAATCAATGAATGGAAAGAGAGGGTTACAAGGCTAGCGAAAAGCTGGAATATCTGGAATACAGTCTGCTGGAATTGGAAGGAAAAGTAAGAAAAAGAGTCAACGACTGCCAGAACGCCGAGGGAAACGAAGGAGAATGCCCGGCAAAGGCATTTTTACTGGTGAACCTACGCGAGCTGGAGGATTTGATCAACGAGAGCATTCAACCTGGGGAAGGTCCTTCTGGGACCAAGTAGTTAGGAGTCTCTTTTCTTTTTCGCTTTAAAATGTAATGAGGCCAATGGCCATTAGTGACATTCTACTTTATTTTAAGCGTCGTTTTGGGATTCGTCTTATTTTTATCAATAATGAGGCATTTAGCATTATAAGTTCTCCAAATCAACTTGTCGCTAGGCCTACCTCGGGCACAACGAGGCACCCAAATTAGGACACGATTTATATTCTTGCACTATGTGTTTAAATATCACAACGTTTTCTCCTCATAATCTTTACTAACTTGTTACCTTTTTGTTTTTACTTTTTGTTTTATTCCCCTTCCCCAAAGGTTAGTTCGTGCACTCTGGCATGATCATCTTAAGCAGAAGGGCACATCTCAATAACTGGACTATCAGAACCACCAGAGCCCGGAAGGCTTCGGAGTAGCAAGGCTAAACAAAAGCACCATGCATTTCATTTTTAGCTCACTCTACTAGTTGATTTTCTTTCCGCATTGTCTTTTATTTCGAAAAAGAGCTCCGATGTTTCAAACAATTATGGATTCAATCAAAGCATTTCATTTTATCATATATATCTCGCTTATTATTTTCTCCATCATTTACTCTATTTTATACAGCATTACTATTACTTATCTTGACGATAAACCAACGACTGTGACTTGCAACGAAACAACGCAACAAAAGGACATAGATTCAGAAGAAGATGAATACCTGAAGAGGTCATTGAGAATTTTGAGAACAGACCTAAGTCCAACCTGGAAGAAACTGAGGTCATTAATTTGGGAGATACAGAGAACGTCAAAGAAACTCGCATCAGTGTTCACCTGTCACCATCAGAAAAGGAAGAATATACGGAATTTTTTAAAGGGTATGAGGACATATTTGCCTGGTCGTATGATGATATGACTGGCCTCAGCACATCTATTGTAGCTCACAAACTGCCAACAGACCCGACTTGTCCGCCAGTAAAGCAGAAGCTCAGGAAGTTCTAACCCGACATGAGTTTGAAAATCAAAGAAGAGGTCACTAAGCAAGTCAAAGCCAAGGTTCTTAGGGTAGTGGAATATCCGACATGGTTAGCCAACATCGTGCCAGTACCAAAGAAGGACAGGAAGGTCAGAATATGTGTCGACTATCGGGATCTCAACCGGACCAGTCCCAAAGACGACTTCCCATTGCCAAACATACACATTCTCATCGACAACTGTGCCAAGCATGAGTTGCAGTCTTTTGTTGATTGTTTCGCCGGGTATCATCAAATATGGATGGATGAGGAGGATGCAGAGAAAACGGCTTTCATCACGCCGTGGGGAATGTATTGCTACAAAATGATGCCATTTGGGTTGAAGAATGCTGGCGCCACCTACATGAGAGCCATGACTACTATCTTTCACGACATGATACACAAGGAGATCGAAGTATATGTGGACGACGTCATCGTCAAATCCAAGAAAGCCGCTGATCATATGGAAGATCTAAGAAAATTCTTCAACAGACTAAGAAGGTACAATCTGAAATTAAATCCTGCCAAATGTGCATTCGGGGTTCCTGCCGGAAAACTGCTGGGTTTCATCGTAAGCCGTCGAGGAATAGAATTGGAACTATCAAACATCAAAGCCATCCAAGAATTGTCACCACCAAAGAACAAGAAGGACGTGATGAGTTTCTTGGGAAGACTCAACTATATCAGCCGGTTCATAGCCCAGTCCACAGTCATTTGTGAACCCATTTTTAAATTGCTAAAGAAAGGAGCTGCTACTAGATGGACCGACGATTGTCAGAAAGCCTTCGACAGAATTAAGGAATACCTGTCAACGCCACCAGTCTTGGTTCCGCCCGAGCCAGGAAGGCCCCTATTGCTTTATCTTGTAGCTTTGGATGAAGCGTTCGGTTGTGTTCTAGGGCAACATGATGAAACGGGAAGAAAGGAGCAGGCCATCTACTATCTCAGTAAGAAGTTTACCCCGTACGAGGCCCGGTATTCCTTATTAGAACGCACTTGTTGTGCTCTAACTTGGGTAGCTCAGAAATTGAGGCATTATTTCTGTGCCTACACTACCTATCTCATATCCAGGATGGACCCGTTGAAGTATATCTTTCAGAAACCCATGCCCGCTGGCAAGCTCGCCAAGTGGCAAATCATGTTGAGTGAGTTCGACATTGTTTACGTGACTCAGAAAGCAGTTAAGGGCCAGGCCATAGCAGATCACCTCGCCGAGAACCCTATCGGCGTAGAATACGAACCCTTGAAAACGTATTTTCCTGATGAAGAAGTGTCCTTTGTAGGAGAAGACATTGCAGAATCCTATGATGGTTGGAGAATGTTTTTCGACGGAGCGGAAAACTTTAAAGGAGTTGGCATAGGAGCAGTTCTAGTATCAGAAACAGGTCAGCATTATCCGGTATCCGCCAAACTCAGGTTTGCGTGCACCAACAACATGGCCGAGTACGAAGCTTGCATCCTGGGACTCAAGATGGCCATTGACATGAATATTCAAGAGCTACTAGTGATCGGGGACTCAGACCTGCTCATACATCAAGTCCGAGAAGGAATGGGCCACCAAAAACTCTAAGATACTTCCCTATTTGCACCACATACAGGAGTTAAGGAAAAGATTCACAAAGACCGAATTTCGGCATGTCCCCAGGGTTCAGAATGAGTTTGCTGACGCACTAGCTACCCTATCATCCATGATCCAACATCCAGACACAAACTTCATTGATCCCATCCCAGTAAGGATTTATGATCAGCCAGCTTATTCTGCCAACGTTGAGGAAGAAGCGGATGGAAAGCCATGGTTCCACGACATCAAAAGGTACTAACAACAGGGGAGTATCCAGAACTCGCCAACGCCACTCAGAAGTGCACACTTCGGAGATTATCCAACAACTTCTTTCATAGCGGAGGAATCTTGTACAGGAGGACTCCCGATTTAGGTTTGCTAAGGTGTGTCGAAGCAAATGAAGCATCCAGATTATTAGATGAAGTGCACGCAGGGACATGCGAACCACACATGAATGGTTTTGTCTTAGCAAAGAAGATACTCCGAGCAAGGTATTTTTGGATGACTATGGAAACAGACTGTATCCAATATGTTCGCAAATGCCATCGTTGTCAGATACATGCAGACATGATAAAGGTGCCTCCAATCGAGCTTACTGCGACTAGCTCACCGTGGCCATTTGCCGCCTGGGGAATGGATGTTATCGGACCTATCGAGCCTGCCGCATCAAACGGGCACAGATTTATCCTGGCGGCGATCGATTACTTTACTAAATGGGTTGAAGCAGCATCATACAAGGCAGTGACTAAGAAAGTTGTGGCATATTTCGTCCGTGATCGTATTGTTTGCCAATTCGGGATTCCAGAATCAATCATCACTGATAATGGTTCCAATCTCAACAGCGACTTAATGAAAGCAATGTGTGAGGCATTCAAGATTAAACACAAGAATTCTACAACTTACAGACCTCAGATGAATGAAGCCGTAGAAGCAACCAATAAAAACATCAAAAAGATACTAAGGAAGATGATCGAAAGTCACAAACAGTGGCATGAGAAGTTATCATTTGCCTTACTAGGATACCGCACCACAGTCCGCACATCGACCGGAGCAACTCCCTACATGCTGGTTTATGGTACAGAGGCGGTCATCCCCGCCGAGGTAGAAATTCCCTCCCTGAGGATCATACAAGAAGCAGAGTTGGACGACGCAAAATGGGTAAAAGGTCGCTACGAGCAGCTAGCCCTTATAGATGGGAAAAGAATGAACGCAGTTTGCCACGGTCAGTTGTACCAGAACAGAATGTCCAGAGCCTTCAACAAAATAGTTAAGCCAAGGAAGTTTACACCGGGGCAGCTGGTGTTGAAGAAGATATTCCCATATCAAGATGAAGCCAAGGGGAAATTCTCTCCCAACCGGCAGGGTCCGTACATGGTTCACCGGGTTCTAACTGGAGGAGCCCTTATTCTTGCAGAAATGGATGGAGAAGTCTGGCCAAAGCCAATCAACTCAGATGCAGTGAAACGATATTATGTGTAATCACCTATGATTTCTCTATGATGTAATTCGAACTACGCCTGACCTGATTCCCGTTTAAGAGGGGATACGTAGGCAGCCCTATGGGTTCGGTCACAATTTAATAAAAATTTCATTTTCCCCTACTATTGAAACTTGGGCAGAATTTTGAGGAGGGCCCTCAAAATTCCGAAGTTAGTCTTCAGCCACTCATCGCTAGGGATGCCACCTCAGTAAACTGGGGCAGAATTTTGAGGAGGACCCTCAAAATTCCAAAGTTGATTCTTCAGTCATTCAGCGCAGCCGTCAGAAGTGCCAACCTTAACGTTCATGTAATCAGTGCATATAGAAATCATGCCTATAGGGAATGCATATGCGTTAGGCAAACTGTAGGGTAATTAAATAATTACCTCTTCTTACCAGTTCTTAACAGACTTTTTTAATCAGATATAGATATCATAGGATTCCGCATCAAGTTCGTCCGATTCTTCTTAAGCAATAACAATCTATTAACTGGTCTCTAATGTCTTAATGTTTTCAGCCTCAATCTTTTGACAAAAACTCTTTTGAATCAGTATACATTTGAGTCCTTCAAATCAGCACCTCTTCTGAAATGGTTTCTTTCTAAAATTCTGCCTAAACATTTCTAAGTTTTGGTCTTCCTGAAATTGTCTTTAAAACAGTTCTGCAGTTTACTCTTTCCTTAAGTATTTCTGACTCTGGAACTCCTTTTACGGTTTACACTCATGATTCTCCTAAAACTTATTTCTAAACCGACTGCAGTTTGTACTTTCCGGCATTAGACTACTTTTCTAGAACCAGTACTTTCTAAATCACTCGCTTAAAATACCTTAAGTTCTGACAATTGGATCCAAGTTGCCTAATGTGGGCTTCTTGTCTAAACGTATGTATCGAACCAGTCCGCTCGCTGCTTAATTTTTAATTTTAAAGATTAAACCAGTATGTGTAAAGGCATGCTAAACTATATGTTATCTGATTTACGGGGTTTATGTGAGCCTTACCTGTTTGTCTGTTCATTCCCCCTACTTGTTACTTGTTTTTGAATGTCGATTAGAATTTTTGTCCTTTAAACTCCATAAAGGCCCCCCATCCCTCTCTTCCCCTTTTAGGATTAGAAGTCCTAATGCCCCGGGACTGATAGCTTAGGACGGGTAATAGCATGCAATAGGCAAACGATACCATTCCGCGCTCCAATACCTTAACGGGGTAGGAAAGGGTAGACATGGAGATGATGATTACATGATAACACTATGCGTACAATTGAGTACCAGTGTTGTGCGAATGATCCATGTAATATATAAACCTAGGACCCCCCCCCTCTTTATTAGTTTAACAATTTTCTGAATCTTAAAAAGCTGTTGCACTTTCGACTTCTGTTTTTCACATAATTTTCAGATTGTCCGCACTAAGTACTTGACTTCTTCCTACTTGCACTTTTAACTAAACTGCTCCTTCCCTAAAATTCAGCACTTTTTTTAACCTTTTGTGCTCCTTATTTGTAATAGTTTTCTCGTATTTGCAATGCTTGCTTGTTTATTTGTTAGTTTGCATTCAAAGTCACAATTGTAGCATGGCCGGGAACCACACTAGTGGATCTTGAGGGGTGCCTAACACCTTCCCTTCGAGATAATTTCTAGCCCTTACCCAAACTCTGGTTCTTCATCTCAAATTCTTCCTTAAAGTGTCCTAATGCACTATAATCATTAGGTGGCGACTCTTCAAACTAAAAAACCCAATTCTCGCAAGGGAATAGAGTTGTCCTCCCGAATGTCGTATACCCAATTCCGGACTCCGTTTTGGAAGAAAAAGGGGGCGTCGACATATATAACTTTCAAAACCAACACATAAATCCAAGACCCGGAAACCCATGAATCACAAGCTAAGAAATACTACATAGCTCTAACTCCAAAATGTCTAACAAGAATGAAAATACAGAAGGGCTGATACTAAACAACAAGAATAGAAAGAGACTCCTCGGTCCGCGGACGCGGCAGATCTACCTCGAAGTCTCTATAGCAGTCGCCTCGCCTCAAGAGTGATAGGACTGAGTCGAAGCACCTGGATCTGCACATGAAAAACATGCGTAGGAAGGGCATGAGTACACCACAACGGTACTCAGTAAGTGCCAAGCCTAACCTCGGTTGGGTAGTGACGAGGAAGGTCAGGGCCCTACTGAGGTTAAATAATAATATGAAGTTCGACAGTGCAGATAAGAGCAGTATAAATAAGTACAACAGTATAAATATCGCAGGATATAAGACAACTATAACTGATATAGAGTCAAACAATCACAAGGATAATAATCGGGGATCTCTCAGTATCCCGAGGATCTCTTAGTATCCTCAACATGTATATCCGGGGATCTCTTGGTATCCCGAGGATCTCTGGGTATCCTCAATATATGCTAGGGATCTCTTGGTATCCCGAGGATCTCTTTGTATCCTCAATATATATATTAGGGATCTCTTGGTATCCCGAGGATCTCTTAGTATCCTCAATATATGTGCCAGGGATCTCTCGGTATCCCGCACCTCAGCTCAATCATAAATACGTAAGGGAGATCTCCCGGGATGCCTTCCCGTAGCCCCAAAATGAAATGCACAACAATAGCAGAAAAATGATATACTCAATTAAGCTCAACTTCATACCAAGGCAAAACAGATAATTCTAACCTAGTATGCTTCACGTAATACAAATAAGGCAGTTAAAACAAATAGAGCAATTTAGTCAAATAGACATGCTTCTCTAGACTAACAGCAGTCTAAGTTTCCAAATAATGTAAGCAAGAATCGGAAGAACACAATATAAGGCTATTTTTAATGAAAAACCGGATTTCCAACAATTAGCACAAGTACGCACTCGTCACCTCACGTACAAGGCATTTCAAGTATCAGGATATCAATCCTAAGGGGAGAGTCCCCCACACAAGGTTAGACAAGCCACTTACCTCGAACCGGCTCAATTGTCAACCCGAAACCACGTTCTTGCCACGAGTATTCGACTCCAAATGGCCCAAATCTATTCAATTAAATTTCATAATGTAAATAACACTTCAAGTAACTGATTCTACAATTAAATTCTAAGCTAATACGCGAAATTAGGTAAAATGACCAAATGCCCCTCGGGCCCACATCTCGGAATAGGGTGAAATTTATATTTCCAAAATCCTCACACTCTCACGAGTTCATGCATACCAAAATTACCAAGATCGGACCTCAAATGGTCCATCAAATCCTCAATCAAAGGTCTCCAATACTAAGCCCTAGTTTCCCCAAATTTTCACCCTAAATTTCCATAATTTCTAGCTCTAATCCGTGAAATAATAGCATAGGAACGAGTTTTAAGTCCAAATTCCTTACCTCAATGAAGTTCCCTTGAAGTCCCTCTTTCAAATCGTCCAAAAAGCTCCCAAGCCGAGATAAAAAATGGTGAAATAGCTCAAAATTCGCGAAGGACACAATTTATGTTTTTGCCCAGGCATTTTTCGCATCTACGGCACAATAACCGCTTTTGCGGTACCGCATATGCAGCCACATAACCGCTTCTGCGGTTCTTCACTTAACGGACCAAAATCGCACATGCGCTTATTATTCCGCACCTGCGGCTTCGCAGGTGCGGTCCCGCAACCGCATCTGCGGTTTCTGAAAAATTCCTCACCAATCCGCTTCTGCGGCTCCTCTTCCGCGTGTGCGGCGTCGCACCTGCGGTCCCCAAACCGCAGGTGCGGAAATACCAGAAGCAGCAAAAGTTCAGCAGCTGCAAACATTCCTCAAACTCCCCGTCAACCATCCGAAATCATCCCGAGGCCCCCGGGACCTTAACCAAAGGCACCAACAAGTCTAGTACCACTGTCCAAACTTGTACCAATCCTTAAATCACCTAAAACAACATCGAAACCTCAAATTAACCATGGATTCAAGCCTACGAACTCCAATTTTCTCAAAACACGCTTTGATCAAAAAGTCTATCAAACCTCGTCCGAATGACCTGAAATTTTGCACACACGTCACATTCAACACTACGGAGCTACTCCAACTTCCGGAATTCCATTCCAACCTTCGGATCAAATTCTCACTATCGAACCGGAAACTTCAAAAGATCCATCTTTTGGCATTTCAAGCGTAAATTAGCTACGGACCTCCAAAACACAATCCGAACATGCCCCTAAGCCCGAAATCACCCAACGGAGCTAACGGAACCATCGGATTTCTATTCCGAGGCCGTCTTCACACTGTTCTGACTATGGTCAAATTTCCAAGACTTAAGCTCTCATTTAGGGACAAAGTGTCCCAAAACTCTCCGAAATTCAAAACTGAACATCCCGGCAATTCAAAATAGCAGAAATAAACACGGGAAAAGCAGTTAATAGGGGATTGGGGCGTAAATTCTAAAAATGACCGGCCGGGTCGTTACAGCTCTTGTTTGATACGGGCCAATATTCAAGAGGATACCTAGCCTCGACAGGTGCATCGAGTCAACTTCGACTGGCCATGATGGCCGATGCTTTGAAATAAAAAAAAAAGTCCTGGAAAGAAAGGAAATCAAAGTCAAATGCCCACAAAGGCAAAATAAAGTTGAAAAAGGTTAAGTCCCACGTGGCTAACCATCTCGGCAAAGATTTGAAAAGCCAAGGGATCCCAAACACTCTGAAGCTAAAGTTGGAAGAAAGAAACCAGAAATGAAAGGCCTATGAAGGCGAAACAAATTTGGAAAAGCTTAAGTCCCATGCGATAGCCATTGCAGCAAAGTTTGAGGAACCAAAAAAGTTCCCCAATGCTCTGCAGTTAAAAATTGAAAGAAAGAGAGAGTCAGGAGTGAAAGGCCTACAAAGGCAAAATAAAGTCGAAAGGTTGAGTTCCACATGACCAACCGTTATGGCAAAGCATGGAAAAGCTAGAGGTTCTCCAGGGTCAGAAATGAAATCGGTCCTCAGAGAACAAGCAGTTGCAGTTGAAATCTTCATCAAAGAAGCTGGGTCGAGATCAAATGACTGAAACACTCAAGGCCACAAAACCAACCACCGTTTCAAACTAACAAATTGTTCTTTATTTGAAAAATAGGAAACAGGTGCAACCAAGAGGAAACTGCGCAAGGGCTAGAAACAGCTCTGCGGAATAATCAATCCAAAAGGGAAGTCTCCTCCAAATTCTTTCCTCCATTTTATTCATTTTCTTAAAAAAAACAAAAAAAAGAAAAAAGAAATGCCAAAAATGAAATGAAAAGAAAAAGAAAAAAAAAATTCTAAATCATGGTAGCATAGGGTCTCCCATCTCTAGCTACGTCTCTTCCAACATAGGGTCCCATTCCCTAGTCGATCCCAGCATAACCTGGTAATCCTTCCAACATAGGGTCTCACTCCCTAGTTGATCCCGGCATAACCCGAGAACCTTTCCGGCATAACCCGATGACTTCCCCGGCATAATCCGAGGACCTTTCCGGCATAACCCGATGACTTCCCTGGCATAACCCGAGGACCTTTCCGGCATAAGCTGATGACTTCCCCGGCATAACCTGAGGACCTTTCCAGTATAACCCGATGACTTTCCCGGCATAACCCGAGGACCTTTCTGGCATAACCCGATGACTTCTCCGGCATAACCCGACGACCTTTCCGGCATAACCCGATGACTTCCCCAGCATAACCCGAGGACCTTTTCCGGCATAACCCGATGACTTCCCCGGCATAATCCGAGGACCTTTCTGGCATAACCCGAGGACCTTTTCGGCATAACCCGATGACTTCCCCGGCATAACCCGAGGACCTTTCCGGCATAACCCGATGACTCATAACCCGAGGACCTTTCCGGCATAACCCGATGACTTCCCCGGCATTACCCGAGGACCTTTCCTGCATAACCCGATGACTTCCATGGCATAACCCGAGGACCTTTCCGGCATAGCCCGATGACTTCCCCGGCATAACCCGATGACCTTTCCGGCATAACCCGATGACTTCCCCGGCATAACTCGAGGACTTTTCCGGCATAACCCGATGATTTTTGCAGCATAACCTGGTAATTTTTTCCAAACGTAGGGTCCCATTCCCTAGCTGATGCCAGCATAACCTGGTAATCTTTTCCAACATAGGGTCCCACTCCCTAGCTTTGCTAGCATAAACTGGTAATCTTTTCCGGCACAGGGCCCCATTCCTTAGTTGATGCTAGCATAACCTGGTAATCTTTCCAACTTAGGGCCTCCGATCCCCATTTGATTTTACTTTAGATATAAGGCTCCATTTTCTAATCTCTTTTTTTCCAAGGATACACAATCTTGATTTTATTGCTTCAATAAAGAAGTAGTTTAGATTTTTGTTACAATAACTCACGAAATTTTCCTAGTGAAAATTGGGCAGAAAAATTTCGTTCGTTTGTTTGTTTTGGTGCCTAAACAGGTTTTTACCATAAGGCACGAGGTTTGAGATGACCAAAAGAAGAAGTCTCAATCTAAATAAAAGAAAAGAAAAACAAGAAAAGAAGTTGAACTCTAAGTGTAGAAGCGGAGAGAAAATGCAGAATGCTCAAGATATGATTGAAGTCACAAGCTTTGCATGTCTCGCCTTGATCCGAAAAGCTCACGAAGAATGAACCAGCGGTTGCAACTAACGAGCATCAAGATTCAGATCAGAGTCTGCAGGAAAAACTAGCCAAGACTCAAGATCAAGCTTTAGAAGGTTTATATATATGAATCTTGTAACTCGTAGTTGATAGGCTTAGCTAGTTTAGCTTTTTATTTTTTTATTTTTGGTGTAATAAGGAGCTCAGCAAGCAGAAACAGCAGCAATAGCAGTGAAATCATAGTTTCACGGTAATCCCAGCTACCAAAACTTCCAGAACTATACCGACCTGATTCCTTTATAGCCAAGGATATCTAGGCAACATGCGAAGCAAGGTTCAGTCAAACTTTTTCAAAATGCTTCTAAGTGGAGTTTCAAACGGGCAAAAATTGCTCGTAGTTTCTCACTTTATCTTTGCCCGAAAAATTTTCATCTTTCCAAGCAAAGAGGGGCAGCTGTGAGCACCTAATTTTTGCCCCGCATGGAAATAACTCCTAAAAAATAGAACAAAAATAATTTTTAAGGGATTTTAGAAGTTTTTCTTTATTTAGTTGCATTTCATGCATTTTTAATATTTTTAAAATCATAGAAAAATCATAAACAATTGTCACATTTTAATTTCATGCCATCATAGGTTCAATTTGCATGTAGGAATTAATTAAGCAAAAAAAATCACAAAAAATGGTCATTTATACGTATTTAGATTTTAGTCCTTAAAATTAGCATTTTCTTTAGTTTTAAGTCAATTAGTTGTTTTAATGTTAGAAATAGATAAAGAATTTTAATTTCTACAAAATATATTAATTTAAGACTTAATTAATTTAATTAGGCTTTTTAAAATTAAAGAAAAGAAAAGGGGAATTAAGCTATTTTTGGGTCTAATTTCGGATATGGGCCAAATTGCATGGTCCAATTCCCTCAAAAAATGCCCAGCCCACCTCTCTAACTTACCTCTACCCTCTAATAAAAACCTAGATCAGAAAAAGGGGAGGGCGCTCTCTTTAGAAACGGTGCATCTGATTTCCCCTTATTTCTTCATTTTTGCCTTCTTCTTCTCCATTCTCACATTCACTCTTCTACATGATTCACACACAATAGCAGCTAAATAAAAGGCTAGAAATCTTCAAATAGAGATCCGGGAAAAACCAAAAAGAAAGAAGAAACTTCGAAACAAAGGTAAAGAAAATGGAGGAAACACAGAGTTATAGAGGAAATTAAAAAGCTTCTCTTCTCAGATTTCAGTTTATAATCATGGGATATCAAAGTTGATTGAGCTTTAGAGGTGCTGATTTTGTTAGTTTTGCGGTTAGTAGCTGCTGCTTTCTTCTTGGTTTATCTGACTTTTATTTGGTCTTATTCCTTTTCCTGTTCTGCTTTCGAGGTAAACATCTACTACCTCATGTTTTTTTATTGATGTATTAAAGGTTGTGATGAAATAATATTATTTGTTTATCCGGCAGAATATTTTTAAACTCCCATGAATGATCATTTGAACTTAACAATGAAAGACTAAAAAATGTTCGTGGTCTGTTGTGTCATTTCTTGCTTCTGAAACTCACGACTACACACACACACACTCATTATATTTAATCAGTCATATGGTTTGCAATTAACGTTATTGTGTTGATTTACTGAAAGTTGAGACGAAACCTTATAAGTTCAAATCAGATTTTAAAACTGATGAATCTAGGTGAGGGGTTAAAATTATTTTATTTCTATTATCAAGATATAGCAGAATGTGTATTTGTATGTGTGTGTGTTTATTGATGTGCGTGGTTTTAGGTTGGCTGATCACTTCTTTTCCTTTTCCTTTAGCTCCCTTATCAGCCATCTCTCTCTCACTTCCTCTAGATATCACTTTATGTGAAGATATATATGTTTGTGAGAAGAGCTAGCTGATTACTTGCTTACTTTGCGATTATTTGGAGGAAATGCAAAGATTTTATATAGGGAGCTAAGGCTTTATATGTGGTGTCTCATGAAATTTCTGCGCGACCTCACGTAAGGTTGATAGGAGATTCATGTTGTGTGTGTGTATTGTTTATGTGTATTTCTGATGTTTATTTATTCACTGTCAATCATGTAAAAATTTCAAGACTAATATTTAATCTTTTAATTTGCAGAGTGAATGTGTATGGGTATGAATGTAAAGACTAAATTTTAAATCTTTTTCACTATGTGTATGGGTGTGTCAACCAACTCACATTTTTGTCCAAGTAATAAGCAAGTAGTTAAAAAGTGTTAGTTATATTTTGTTTCAGCATTGTTCATATACTTTGTGCTCTAATAATCATCTTGGATATGTGTGATGACAACAGTGCATCTTAAATTTTATGGCTTCACTCTCCTTTACTTTATTATATTTTCTATATGTGTGATGACAACAGTATATATATTGTTCAAATCTTCGCCTATCAATTTCCTTTCTCACAAATCCATGACCCTTTTTTTTATTCCAAATTAGAATGAACAATAAATCTCTGAACATCGTAGTGTTGCTTTAAGCGCGATTAATAAACCATCGTGATTATGGGTACGGTTCCCGTGACATAATTACGATGCTTAATTTCCCAAATTCGGGTGTGCATTTTATGTGACCCGATCATAACAACTTTGAACAATAATAAAATAAACATGTCGCAAATTGCGGGTGCATTTCATGTAGCGTGATTTGAGGTGTGTTCCAAAACGGCAAGTGTACGACAATCGTAACTTGTTCAATAAATAAATCCATAAATTCTAAAAGCGGTTAAATTAAATAAAAGTGGTTATAAAGTTAAAAATGCACAATAGGTTTGGAACATGTAATTAAATCAGATATTTAGGCCAACTATAAATAGTTTAAGCGACCGTGCTAGAACCACGGAACCCGGGAATGCCTAACACCTTCTCCCGGGTTAACAGAATTCCTTACCTAGAATTTCTGGTTTTGCAGACTATTAAATAAAGTCGGGTTTTCCTCGATTTGGGATTTTAAAAATAAACCGGTGACTTGGGACACCAAATAAACTATTCCAAGTGGTGACTCTAAAAATCAATAAAATAATCCCATTTCGATAAATGTCACTTTAATTGGAAAAACTCCCTTATATATCCCTCGGGGTGGTAAAAAGGAGGTGTGACAGTTCTTGAGTTGCTTTTGGATAGTTTTGAGCCGTTCGGAGGTTTGGTACGCGCGGGATGGCATTTTTGGAGTATCGTTTGGCTTCTTCGGTATTGGATTTGGCTTGTTCGAGGTAAGTAACACTTTTAAACTTGGTGCTAAGGGTATGAACCCCTAAATATACATGATATGTGTTTGGTGTTGAGGTGACGCACATGCTAGGTGATGGGCGTGTGGACGCGCACTGTGTGAATTCTGACTCGGTTATTTTTATGGTATTATGTAGTTACTTAATCTTATTTGTATGATTGTATCTACGAAATCTCTACGTGCTAGAGTAATTGAGCTGTAATCCATGTTAGAAACCATGTCTAGGCTATATGCTTATCCTGTTGGGACCCACTGAGGTCATTTCTGTTGTTGAGTTATTTGCTTACATTGTAATTACATACTCAGTCACACGAATTCATTTGGATATCATATCTCAGTCTCTGTTACCATTTATTAATACATCACATCATCATTTTCGGGCTGATTTTCATGAAATTGTGAGCCCGAGAGACTGGAGAGATTGATGATTGAGTGAGGTCGAGGGCCTAATTGTGAGGATATTGATGGGATCGGGCTGCACGCTGCAGCAGGTATTATTGATTCATGATGGGATCGGGCTGCACGCCGCAACATGTATTATTGATTCATGCCATGAATAGCTTATTATAGTGCTTGGGATGGATCTGCCCTCTGGAGTCTACACACCCACAGTGAGCGTAGGTACCTACTGAGCGCGAGTGCCGAGAGCAAGTGCGTAGTGATTGGGAGGACTGAGTGAAAGGGAGGATTGAGTGAATTGATACTCTTGGAGTACGCATATAGTTTTATCACCGAGTTGCATTGCATTCGACATGCACACTTGACATATAGGCATAGAGATGCATTTTTCCGCATGTTATACGATATTGCGTCATTCATGACTTCACATACACATTGACATGTAGGCATAGAGATCTATTTTTCCTCATGCTATTTGAAAATGAAACATTTACATGTTGAAAGCTTTGGGAAAAATCATAGTTTTACAAACTTACTCATATTTTGGTGATTTCGGTAAAAGATTTGGGGTTCTCACTGATATACTTAAAAAGCATACCTATTTTCCGGAACTGTGAACGAGCTAACCATTTTGTTTTTGAGTTATTACTTGTACTGCTTTAGTTATATTGTTATACGTTGTTACTGGCTGTTGGTGTTGGACTCTGACCTTTGTCCAAGCTCGTCACTACTTTCAACCTAAGGTTAGGTTTGTTACTTATTGAGTACATAGGGTCGTTTGTACTTATACTACACTTCTGCACCTTACGTGCAGATATTGGATGTTGATGTTGCTGCGTGCGGTGGGAGCTAGATTTGAAGATGTACCTGCGTTCTGGTCATAGCTGCCTCTTGATCTTGGTAGCTTTAGAATTTTAAATTGTTCATGTATATTTCAAACAGATGATGTACTTTATTTCATACCAGTTTTGTAAATTCTTTGTATAAAAGTTCAGTTATATTATCATCATTTCTCTCAGTAAATCTCATTTGAATTGGATTATTGTTAAATTGGCTTACCTAGCGAGTCGAGGTAGGTGTCATCATGACTAGTTAGATTTTGGGTCGTGATAAGTTGGTATCAGAGCTCTAGGTTCATAGGTTCTAAGAGTCATGAGCAAGTGTCTAGTAGTGTCTTGCAGATCGATATGATGACGTCCGTACCTATCTTCGAGAGGCTATAAGACATTTAGGATAAACTTCCCATATTTCTTTCTTTATCGTGCGATATTGATTCAGCTTGAAGCGTATCTTTTTGAATTCTTCCACCACTCGTATACGCATGTGAGCGCTCAGTATTAGTTGTGCATCGACGGGTTGTGGATTCCATGGATGAGGTGCGAGATGTATTTTCTGTGTTTTGGTGATGGGCCAGTCTGGAGGACTTGAGGCCCAGTTTGGACCATAGCTTAGGCTCGATAGTTCAGTTGTGTGAGCATGTACTTTTAGACTTCTGTGTCCAGTAGTGTCCCTATGAGTGGGACTGGTGGCTTGGTGAGTGGTTGGATGGCTATATGATGAGTAGGATGTGACTGCGGGATGTGTTCAGATGGTTTGAATGTAACAAGAAGAGTTTGCTTGAGATGTCAAAAGGACTATTGGATGCTTGATTTATGTGGATGTGTCATACAGTCTTGAGTTATAAAGGTTTTTGAGAGATTCTTTCGTGTTATTTTACTTGTGGAACGAAGTAGATTTTCATGTCTTGTTGATGAGTTTAGACTTAGGAAGATTAAGCGATTGCATAGTAGTTGTGGCTGTTTGAAAGAGGTATAGAGAGATGTTAGTTTGAAGCTAAGTAGGTGGGTTATCACTTGCGGGGTAATCTACGAATCTGTGATCCTTATGATGTTGTGTGGAGGGTTTTCTTTTCTACCATTGTGTTATAGGTGTTGCGATTTGAGTTTGGATTGGTTGAGAAAGTTGACACGATCGTCACGAGGATGAATGTGATCTTAGCAGATGATTTGAGGTATTATATGGTTTGTGTTACATGAGCTTATGAAGGATTTAGTTAAATTTCAATGAGGGATTATGGCAGTAATAGAGTATGGGTATTGTGAGTTATCGAACCTTTTGTGCTATGTCTTTGAGATAAGTAAGGGAGTCTACTATCGATGATTTGATTTCATGGTTATGTGTTGTATAGGTTTCGGTGTGAGGCATACTTATGAATCAGTTATGACTTGTAGAGGTTGATATCGAGGATGACTTGAGTGAGGAGATTTCTGGATACGGGATATATCACACTTTATGGGTATATAGAAATCACGAAATGATTTGAGTTTGTTATTCATGACAGATATAGTATGCATGGAGTAGGGATTTACTTGATTGCTTAGAGGTGTGGATTACTTCTTTGGGTGTTGTCGTGCTAATGGGGAACATGTCGTTCGGCCCGTTTGGGTGGTGCAATTAAGATTTGAGCAGAGTGGATGACTCTCGAGAAGGTTCTAATGGATTCAAGATTTATTTGTAGCAATTGAGAATTTCGAATTGGTATATGGCTAGAATATGAGATTTGCATAAGATTGTATCGGGACTCATCATTATGGATTCTACATTTCAGTATCAGGAAGGTGAAGGAAACAACTTTAGATTCATAGAAGGTCTCTTCAGAATGGGTGTCTCGATTGTGGTACTTTGGGGTGCTTAAGAGGGAATACAGAGGCTTGTGTGCCTTAGGGCGGTGTGGTTTTATGCTAGGGTATCGTGTGGTGAGTTTTGGTTGAGGATCGTGGTATTATGGCGAGGAGAATTATCAACTTAAAGGCAATTCAGAAGAAACTCGGAGAAGTATGACAACTTGATAGTTGGTTGGATCAGCACAGTACTGGATATGATCAGTTCTTTGGGTACTTATGATGTGGTGAGTCTATACAGGTGCCTTGTGGCAATGCTTTGGGGTTTTGGCGACTTGTATGGCTTGGTTGAATTAGAAGGATTCGGTTCTGATAGCTTGGTTATGTGCAAATGGATTCCAAAGTGTTCTCGACGATTTCTACCATGGTTCGAGGTGGATATTTCCTATTGGCGTGAGGAGCATGTTGCATATTATGAGATCAAATGGAAGGGTTCTGACTGATTGGGTATGTATTCGGCTGGTGACTCAGAGTTGATTAGGAGATTCTCGTACTTCTCATATGATGACATGATAGATGCGGTGTGTTGTGTAGGATTGGGATTTGCATGTGCAAGGTTATGGTACAGTTTTGAAGGAAATGTCATGAATTCTTAGGCAACATGGATAGTTTCAAATGACTAGATGAATGAAACTTGGTATTGCTTGAGGAGAGTGTACATTCGGAAGGTGCACTGAGTTTTAACTTACGGATGCTTCGTTGGTATTGCGGTACTCATCGGGTTGATCGACTGCTGATATTCAAATTTTTACTATGTGGCACGAAAGGATTATAGAACCTCGTGGGAGGATCGTGTATGAGAGATGTGTTAGATATTCGGGCGGTAGAATTGGGATCAAATATGGTGATTCGTATGTTCTATGGATTGGGAGACTGGGAGTCCTCAGGAGCAGACTGTTTCGTAGTTGTGGATTTTGAAAATGTGGCCAAAGCTAGCTAGATGATAATATGCATTGTGGTTAGGTCATTGTGGACTTTTTGAGGGCTAACTATCTATTTGTGGATGACCAGGGTTGATTTGGGGGCTCATTGGTAGGCCTAATGAGTATGTGTATTCTACACCGGGTCGGATTGGTTGACAATGTACTGCTATTGTGGAGGGTTGTGTCTTTCGGTTAGAATTAATCTCATTTGTATCTGGTATGTTCTATGTGTTACTCTTCTTGCTACGAGGGGTGGTGATTTGTTGGTTATATGCACCCCTAATGTGGTTCTGTTTGGGCCTTGTAGAAGAATTTGAGTGAGATGGTTATTGGGGTGTTGAATGGTTGATTGCGCCTTAGTTATGGTCCTTTCGGGTTTGTGATATTGTGTTATTTGCTCCTTCGTGGTTATGGTTATGCACCTTGGGTACTTGATTTCGAATTGCGCGTGGTTGTTGATTTTGAGTATTGTGACTTGAGGTATTTCATATGGACCAGTGTTTGGATGGGGTCACGCATTGCAACGGAGTTATATTGGGATATTGTGACGACCCGGCCGATCGTCTTAAGAATTTACGCCCCGATCCCCTATTAACTGCTTTCCCCAAGTTTATTTCTGCTATTTTGATTTGCCGGGACATTCGGTTTTGAGTTTCGGAGAGTTTTGGGACACTTAGTCCCCAAATGAGAGCTTAAGTCTTGGAAATTTGACCATAGTCGAAACAGTGTGAAGATGGTCTCGGAATGGAAATCCGATGGTTCCGTTAGCTCCGTTGGGTGATTTCGGGCTTAGGGGCGTGTCCAGAGTGTGTTTTGGAGGTCCGTAGCTAATTTAGGCTTGAAATGCCAAAAGGTCGAATGTTAAAGTTTTCGGTTCGATAGTGAGATTATGATCCGAGGGTCGGAATGGAATTCCGAGAGTTGCAGTAGTTCTGCTATGTCATTTGGGACGTGTGTGCAAAATTTCAGGTCATTCGGACGAGATTTGATAGACTTTATGATCGAAAGCGTATTTTGAGAAATTTGGAGTTCTTAGGCTTGAATCCATGGTTAATTTGAGGTTTCGATGTTGTTTTAGGTGTTTTAAGGATTGGTACAAGTTTGGGGAGTGGTATTAGACCTGTTGGTGCCTTTGGTTGAGGTCCCGGGGGCCTCGGGATGATTTCGGATGGTTGGCGAGAAATTTAGAAGATGTTGCAGCTGCTGTATTTTTTTGCTGCTTCTGGTATTTTTGCATCTGCGGTAGGGGGACCGTAGATGCGGCTAAGTGACCGCAGAAGCGAAACTTAGGAATTTCCTCAGGAACCATAGATGCGGTGAGTTGTTCGCAGAAGCGCAACCACTCCTGCGGTTAGAGTTTCGCAGATGCGGAATCTGGCATTTAAATGAAAGTTGCAGATGCGACGTAGTTTCCACAGAAGCGGGACCGCAGATGCGGTCCCAGGGCTGGGCAGAACACATAAATAGTTGCCTTTGCGAAATTGAGCCATTCTTTCACCATTTTCATCCGGGTTTGAAGCTTTTGAGAGAGATTTTTGAGGAAAACAAAGGGAATCGCTTGGAGGTAATGTCCTTGACTTCATAACTCGTCTTTATGTGATTAAAGACCTAATTAGTGATGAGAAATTTGGGAAAATGGGTAATTAGGGCTTGAGTTTAAGAGGCCTTTAAATGAGGATTTGAGGGGTCATTTGGACTCCGATTTTAATGTTCTTGTTATGTTTAGACTCGTGAGAGTACGAAGTTTCTGAAAATGTAAATTTTATCCGATTCCGAGACGTAGGCCTGAGGGGCGTTTTGGTCATTTTACCTAATTTCGCGTATTAGCTTAGAATTTAATTGTAGCATCAGTTACTTGAAGTGTTATTTACATTATGAAATTGAATTGAATAGATTGGGGCCATTTGGAGTCGAATACTCGTGGCAAGAACGTGGTCTCGGGTTGATTTTGAGCCGGGTCGAGGTAAGTGGCTTGTCTAACCTTGTGTGGGTCCCCCTTAGGTTTGACTATATTTGGTAATTGAAATGCCTTGTACGTGAGGTGACGAGCGCGTACTTGTGCAAATTGTTGGAAGTCCGGTTTTCTTTAAGTACTTATTAGTATGTTTCTTCTCCTACTTATATTACTTGTACTATTAAGCCTGTCGTTAGCTTAGGAAAGCATGTCTAAGTGATTTAATTGCTTTAATTGTTCAATCTGTTTACCTGAACTCTGTGCAGCATGCTAGGCTAGAATTATTTGTTGCCTTGATATGAAATCTCCCTTCTCTTAATATTTTTCTTGCTGTCGATGTGTATTTAGTTTGGGACACGGGTTAGATTCCCGGTAGATCCCCCTTGTCTATTTACTTTGGGACTACGGGTTAGATTTCCGGTAGATCCCCCCTGCACATTTACTTTGGGACTACGGGTTAGATTCCCGGTAGATCCCCCTACACAGTTGTATGGAACTATGTGAATGCACCCGGTAAATTCACCAGTACTGAGTATTTATATTTGGGGACTACAGAACGGTATCCTGGGAGATCCCTGGTTGTTATCTCGGAGTTAAGCTGTATTCTCTTTCTGTGTTTTACTTGCCTTTGTAATAGTTGTTGTTGTCCTTCATATCCTGCGTTACTTATCTACACTGTTTATTTCACACTGTTAAACTTATATTATTATTTAACCTTAGTAGGGCCCTGACCTTCCTCGTCACTACCCGACCGAGGTTAGGCTTGGCACTTACTGAGTACCGTTGTGGTGTACTCATGCCCTTCCTGTGCATGTTTTTCATGTGCAGATCCAGGTACTTCGACTCAGCCCTACCACCCTTGAGGCAAGGCGACTGCTATAGGGACTTCGAGGTATATTTGCCGCGTCCGCAGACCGAGGAGTCTTTTTCTATTCTTGCTGTTTAGTATTAGCCCTTCTGTATTTTCCGTTCTTGTTAGACATTCTGGAGTTAGAGCTATGTAGTACTTCTTAGCTTGTGATTCATGGGTTTTCGGGTCTTGGATTTATGTGTTGGTTTTGAGAGTTAAGTATGGTGTATGCCGAGCGGCACATTTATACACTGGTTATTTCTTATTTCTATTTTAAATTGTTTTACTTCCGCAAATTCTTGGTTTCTTTTCCGCGATTAGGCTTACCTAGTCGTAGAGACTAAGTGCCGTCAGGATGGTTCACGGAGGGCGAACCGGGGTCGTGACAAGTTGGTATCAGAGCTCTAGGTTCATAGGAGTCACGGATCACAAGCCGGTTTATTAGAGTCTCGCTGATCGGTACGGAGACGTCTGTACTTATCTACGAGAGGCTATGTAACTGTTAGGAAAATTCCACTTCTTGATTTCCTCATCGTGCGACTTGATTCCTTGAGGCTTATGCCCTTGTTTCCTTCCTACTCAATCTTACGTGACGCGAATCGCTTGTTATAAATCGAGAATTGAAGAATTGTAATGGTATTACAGATGTGGTGCGGGATGTTTCTCCCGGTATAGTTGGTTGAGCTATTGTCGTCGCCTTGCGGAAGGATTTTCTATCGTTTCGGCTCGATAGTTGTGCTCCTAAGAGCTTGGAGGCTATGCACAGGTTGCTATGATGCTCGCGATTGGTTATCGCACAGTATTGACTTGATGGTAGGAGGCTTGCCTATGTGTTGGGGCGGTGAATGAGTTGAAAGGAAATCTATTTAGTGCATGATTCAGAGATATGATATTTCACTTCCGGTGAAGGAAAAACAATTGGCCTATGAATGTCCAGATTTGGGGTGATGGAGTAACGAGACTTGGTAAATTCGAGCGTGGTGGAATTTTTATCTGCGATGTAGTGTCGTCGTCCTCGATTGTATGTGTTAAGTTCGCCGGTGTTATGGTCTTCTGCAATTCGCCCTTGGGGTAGGATATTGTGAAATAATATTGGAGAAAAGATTGTTGGATATCGCGGGGTGCGGTGGTTCAGGATTGAATCGGTGTTTCTAATGTCGACGGCTCGAGAAAGATGATCTCCGGAAAGGTTTAAAGTTAGTAGCGAATTGTGGGTTCAAGTGCTACGAAGATAGATTTTATTAAGGCAACAACTGAGCAGCAAAGGATGAGGAAAGACATGTGGGGAGTGTCAGGCGGTGGTTAAAATTTCTAGAAGGCCAGGTATAAGAAGCAAAGGTCGAGTGGTCGATTAGAGGGGTGAGTTCCGCCAAAGTGGGAGAGTGGCGGATTTGCATATGGGCTTTGTGCTAGGATGACTACGCACCTTAAGGAGAGTTTGGAACGACTTGGGAATTTTAGTGATTGATGATTGGGGTCTACGGATCTAATTTGAAGTATGGGCTATTATGCGGCAGGAGATTTGATATAACGGAAAGGAGCTACTTGAAATGAAGAAGGATACAATGTAACTTTGAATTGGAAGGATGTTGCCGCACATTTAATTGATGTCCACGAGGGGTGAATGGACTTGTGCAGCTAGAGAGTGAGCTCGGATTCAGGATTTATGCCTTGTATAGAGGCGGATTTCAAGGGAAGTGATTCTGCCGGATGCTTCGTCGAGAGGGTATTCATGTGCTAGAAGATTCAAGGAGTTGATTATATTCGGGGCCAAGTCAGAGCGGGCGGCTCTCAACAACGGTCCTAGTGGATTCAAAGGGGCAAAGCGTGTTGCCTAATGATTTCGAGCCTACGATTAAGAATCAAGCTTTGTAGCAGCTTATGAGAAGAGGCACAGAATGTTCTATGATGTTTTGACTCGCAGTGTAGCATTTGGGAGGTATGAAATGGTTCGTGGGATTTGAGACAACATGGTCTCGTGATTCAAGGTCACTCGGGATGAGTGCGGATGGAGTGTGTTATGTGTTGAATGGAGTTATTATTATTTCTAAGGCAATCAAGAATTAATTTGGAAGAAGATAGATTGGTTAGCCATAGTTGAATTGGCATATTGGTGGTAGTGATCATTTCCTTCAACGTGATCAAGTTATGCAAGTGATTCGTGACGGCACGTGTGAGGCTTGTCGACCGCCGTAATTGATGTTATTCAGAAGTATTCCACTGTTATGGCCTGTCATGTGTAGGCGGATCCCGAAAGGGCTATGGTGGCTTAGACCGCTACTTAGAGATTTGCATATTCTACGGTTATGAGAATTCACCTGTGTGTTGCTATGACTCTCCCGAAGCGAGTTAAGTGAAAAGTTTTATATGATGAAGTGTTTATCTATTAGTGGTTACGGAGGTATGATGAAAATTGTATTCTATCGTATATTGGCATATTGGTGCAGTGTGTGGTATGGAATTTGAAGTGAGGATCAAGGTTGCAGTTCGGTGTTGACAAGGATGTCGCGAGCTCGGATGAGCAGTAAAGAAGTTTCGATGTTTAAAGTAAGTGGGTATCGTCTTCAGCGTCACCTGAGATCGGTGTTTTGTGAAAAAGGCCTTGCATCCTGGTTATGGATTCTTGAACGCTTTCTCAGCGTTAGTGCGGCTGGTGGTATGGATACGCATATTTGTTGTCTGTTACGGAAGGTCGTGGGAGCGTGCCCCACAGGAAGATTGTATAAGTGTGGCATGTAGTCACTTGGTTGATTTAAGATTTAAACCAAGTATGAAGACGGTGGTGATATCATTAATTTGGGAATTTATGCTTGGAGGGCACTCGACTTATTGGGTTGTGGACCGTGGAGGATTTGCCCCGGTTATGATGGTAGTTCTCGTGTGTTATGAGAAAAAGGGAGTTATTATGGACCTTCGAAAGGTTATTAGCCCAGTTCAGTGTGATCAGAATCAGCTTGAGGTCTGTGGATGGATCTAAATGTGAATATGGGCTCTATATCAGGCCAGATGTGTTCATTTCAGCAATGCGCTCCTTTGGACAAGTAGTCGGGGTACTATTTCGTCGTCAACTATTTCATGTAATGATATATTGCGTCGTATGAGTTGTGAGATGGCTTGATGAATTTCTTATGTGTTGAGTTCCGCGTAGAGATGATGTTATATGAGCAGGATGGCTCTCGAGATTCAGATCGTATATCGCACCTCAGTTGTGTTTGAGTTTTGTAGCCTATGGCACTATATGTCTCCCTAGGGATGGTATTATGCACTTAGCGTGCTTGTGACCGATATTCGGAATTTTTGTTATAATGAACAGTTTAGCTCGATGTATATCTCCTTATGTAAATTCTATGTGTGGATCGGGTGGCACGCCGCCATGGGTATGTTATTTGGATCGAGTTGCACGCCGCAACAATGTGATATTGAGTACAGTTTTCTATATGCTATTTTTGTATGCCTGGCTTCCTATTTTCTAAGGAAAGTTCATATTAGTGCGTGAGTTGAGTAGTTCCTTCTAGAGTTCATTTTCCTTTTGTCGCGTTCGTGTTCATAGCCTATTGGCACATTGTGGCATCATATGAGACTTTTGATCATGTCCGGGGTGGCTTATTGCCTGAGCGGTTCATACTGGGTGAGACGAGATCATTGGATTTAGGATCAGTGCAATCTGATTATATGAAGTATATTAAGGAGCTAAGACCGTTATCTGGTTCAGAATGAGGTGATGGTTCTTATCAGAAGTATAGGCACAATGATTTGTTGATTCAGCAGTTGGGTATGAATTTCTACACACCTCTTCCGTCTTGGCGGTATTGTAAGAGTTAGAGCAAGACCTATGTAGGTCATGAAGTGCAATGGGAGCATCAGATTCGTGGAATTTCGACTAATTTGATCAGAGAATGTTATTGTGGTCCTGTGAGTAAAATGGTGCAAGGTGTGAAGTCAGCTAAGGTATGCAATCATGTTTTGGTACCGCGGGTAGTTATTGATACGGTGAGCGTATGTTAGAACAGGCCTGGCAGAGAATTCTGGATGTAGGAATTGGGCTCTAAGACTTATTTGCTTAAGTGAAAAGGGATATCTTCAGATTGATCGAGCTAGGGCACCCAACTGAGTTGTGGTAGCATGGGTAGGTGCTCGAGGTGTTAAACAGTGATTTAGGACAACCCCAACATAGTTCTTAGCACGTTCGAGGATGAACGTATGTTTAAGTGGGAGAGGATGTAACGACCCAACCGGTCGTTTTGAGCTCTAGCGCGTCGCTTAGCAGTTTGGGGCCATGAGCAGCTTCACCTCAGGTATGTCTCTATGCTCGTTCGAGGATGAACGAATGTTTAAGTGTAGGAGGATGTGACGACCCGGCCGGTCGTCTTAAGAATTTACGCCCCGATCCCCTATTAACTACTTTCCCCAAGTTTATTTCTGCTATTTTGATTTGTCGGGACGTTCGGTTTTGAGTTTCGGAGCGTTTTGGGACACTTAGTCCCCAAACGAGAGCTTAAATCTTGGAAATTTGACCATAGTCGAAACAGTGTGAAAACGCCCTCGGAATGGAAATCCGATGGTTCCGTTAGCTCCGTTGGGTGATTTCGGGCTTAGGGGCGTGTCCGGAGTGTGTTTTGGAGGTCCGTAGCTAATTTAGGCTTGAAATGCCGAAAGGTCGAATTTTGAAGTTTCCGGTTGGATAGTGAGATTTTGATCCGAGGGTCGGAATGGAATTCCGAGAGTTGCAGTAGTTCCGTTATGTCATTTGGGATGTGGGTGCAAAATTTCAGGTCATTCGGACGAGATTCGATAGACTTTTTGATCGAAAGCGTATTTTGAGAAATTTGGAGTTCTTAGGCTTGAGTCCATGGTTAATTTGACGTTTCGATGTTGTTTTAGGTGTTTTAAGGATTGGTACAAGTTTGAGGAGTGGTATTAGACTTGTTGGTGCCTTTGGTTGAGGTCAAGGGGGCCTCCGGATGATTTCGGATGGTTGGCGAGAAATTTAGAAGATGTTGCAGCCGCTGTATTTTTTTGTTGCTTCTGGCATTTTCGCATCTGCGGTAGGGGGACCGCAGATGCAGCGCCGCATAAGCGGCTAAGTGGCCGCAGAAGCGAAACTTGGGAATTTCCTCAGGAACCGCAGATGCGGTGAGTTGTTCGCAGAAGCGCAACCGCTCCTGCGGTTAGAGTTCCGCAGGTGCAAAATCTGGCATTTAAATGAAAGTCGCAGATGCGACGTAGTTTCCGCAGAAGCGCGACCGCAGATGCGGTCCCAGGGCCGCAAATGCGGGAATCGCTGGGCAGAACACATAAATAGTTGCCTTTGCGAAATTGAGCCATTTTTCACCATTTTCATCCGGGTTTGAAGCTTTTGAGAGAGATTTTTTAGGAAAACAAAGGGGAATCGCTTGGAGGTAACGTCCTTGACTTCATAACTCGTTTTTATGTGATTAAAGACCTAATTAGTGATGAGAAATTTAGGGAAAATGGGTAATTAGGGCTTGAGTTTAAGAGGCCTTTAAATGAGGATTTGAGGGGTCTTTTGGACTCCGATTTCAGTGTTCTTGTTATGTTTAGACTCATGAGAGTACGAGGTTTCTGAAAATGTAAATTTTATCCGATTCCGAGACGTGGGCCTGAGGGGCATTTTGGTCATTTTACCTAATTTCGCGTATTTGCTTAGAATTTAATTGTAGAATCAGTTACTTGAAGTGTTATTTACATTATGAAATTGAATTGAATAGATTGGGGCCATTTGGAGTCGAATACTCGTGGCAAGAACGTGGTCTCGGGTTGATTTTGAGCCGGTTCGAGGTAAGTGGCTTGTCTAACCTTGTGTGGGGGACCTCCCCCTTAGGTTTGATATATTTGGTAATTGAAATGCCTTGTACGTGAGGTGACGAGCGCGTACTTGTGCAAATTGTTGGAAATCCGATTTTCTTTAAGTACTTATTAGTATGTTTCTTCTCCTGCTTATATTACTTGTACTATTAAGCCTGTCGTTAGCTTAGGAAAACATGTCTAAGTGATTTAATTGCTTTAGTTGTTCCATCTATTTACCTGAACTCTGTGCAGCATGCTAGGCTAGAATTATTTGTTGCCTTGATATGAAATCTCCCTTCTCTGAATACTTTTCTTGGTGTTGCTGTGTATTTACTTTGGGACTACGGGTTAGATTCCCGGTAGATCCCCCTTGTCTGTTTACTTTGGGACTACGGGTTAGATTCCCGGTAGATCCCCCCAGCACATTTATATGGAACTACGGGAATGCACCCGGTAGATTCCCCAGTACTGCGTATTTATATTTGGGGACTATAGGACGGTATCCTGGGAGATCCCCGGTTGTTATCTCGAAGCTGAGCTGTATTCTCTTTCTGTGTTTTACTTTCCTTTGTAATAGTTGTTGCTGTCCTTCATATCCTGCATTACTTATCTAGACTATTTATTTAACACTGTTAAACCTTATATTATTGTTTAACCTCAGTAGGGCCCTGACCTTCCTCGTCACTACCCGACCGAGGTTAGGCTTGGCACTTACTGAGTACTGCTGTGGTGTACTCATTCCCTTCCTGCGCATGTTTTTCATGTGCAGATCCAGGTACTTCGACTCAGCCCTACCACCCTTGAGGCGAGGCGACTGCTATAGCGACTTCGAGGTATATCTGCCGCGTCCGCAGACCGAGGAGTCTCTTTCTATTCTTGATGTTTAGTATTAGCCCTTCTGTATTTTCAGTTCTTGTTAGACATTCTGGAGTTAGAGCTATGTAGTACTTCTTAGCTTGTGATTCTTGGGTTTCCGGGTCTTGGATTTATGTGTTGGTTTTGAGAGTTAAATATGGTGTATGTCGAGCGGCACATTTATACACTGGTTATTTCTTATTTCTGTTTTAAATTGTTTTACTTCCGCAAATTCTTGGTTTCTTTTCTGCGATTAGGCTTATCTAGTCGTAGAGACTAGATGCCGTCACGATGGTTCACGGAGGGCGAACCAGGGTCGTGACAGATATGATCCTTTGTGTTAGATTCATGTGTTTTGGCTCTACGGTGTGTGATGAGTTCATAGCAGTGCGTTGTGGTGATACTTATTAAGATTGCGGGATAGTTCTCTCGTTTGAGTCATTTTTCATGATTGAGTACATTTGGATTGTTGCGTATTGGTGCACGGATTGCACGGTTTGCGGCTCTAGCTTGAATTGGTGTGGCATGTCAGTAGGGCGGCTGCATTTCATAAGATAATGTCGTCGGACCTCGAATGGGTGATATCGAATTTGATTGCGGTATTTTTGGAAGGATAATGTCGCTGATCGGCTTAGAAATTGGCTATAGTTCTTGTCGAAGGAGAGGGAACTCCATGACTTGTTGATCTGATAAGTGGTTATGAGTTGCTACGTGTTCTTTTCATCATCGGCAGTGTACGAATGTTTTAGAATGGGGTTTTGTGTGATATGAGGTTTATTACCTGTACTGGGTTTGTTTTGAGCAGTTATTGTGGTCGAAAATTTAGCGCTATTGGTATTTGAGTTATGTGGTATATCATGTGATTGTGTCTTGGGTTATGTTTATGGCTTGATACAGCTTGTTCAGACTTATATAGTGTGTAGGTGCGAGATTCGGGTATTGTAAGGAATTCCGGATGTGGAAATTGGATTCCAAGGTTTACAGTCTAAGGTTAAGTAATGATTTTCAATTATGTTGTGTTTTCAGGCCTATATGGAATAGAGTGACGTGGGATCACCCCCGGGTATGTGTATGGTAAGATTTCACGATGATTTGACGGCACAACTCTTGGCACGTTCGAGGATGAACGTATGTTTAAGTGGGGGAGAATGTATCTCATTTGGATATTTCTAGAAGGTTTTAGCACTAATTGGTGAAAGTTGGAAATTTGAAGGTTTAGAAAGTTCATAAGTTCGATCGGAAGTTGAGTTTGATGATATCAGGTTCATATCGTGGTTCCGGGAATTTGAATAGCTTCGTTATGTCATTTGGGACTTGTGTGCAAAATTTGATCTCATTCTGGATTGATTTGATATGTTTCGGCACGAGATTTGGAAGTTGAAAGATTCAAAGTTCATTAAGTTTTATTTTAGGTGCGATTCATGTTTTTGATGTTGCTATGTATGATTTAAGGCCTTGAGTAAGTCTATGTTATGTTATGGGACTTGTTGGTATGTTCTGACGGAGTCCTGAGGGGCTCAGGTGAGTTTCAGATAGGTTTGGGTTGTGTTGCGCTCGTTTGTGATGTTTCGACATCGTTTCTTCAAGCATAAATGATACCACTTAATCAAATAAGCTTAAAATCTGTTTTGATTGAAGCATTAGATCTGTATCATAATTTTGGAACCATAGCAACTGGAATCATCAAGTTTCGACATCGTATGAGAAATTTATGCTCATTTTACTAAGAATTGTGTTGCTAGATTTTTTTTCCAGATTAATTATGAAATTGCCACTAAATTCGTATTAAAAATCTGTATTATTTTCAAATATTGAAACCAACATATCTCCTTCATTATAAGGTCAAATGGAGTGATTCAAAAGCCTAAATTAATTGAAATTTCATTGGGAATCCATTGGAGATATCAAAAGTAAGTTTGGGGATCGTTTGACATAAGAAACGAGGCAGAATAGCTGGGCAGAAACATTTAATATCGACGGTTTTTCAATTGGTCATATTTGGAGCTATGGAGCTAGGATTGAGATGATTTTTGAAGCGATTTTCACCATATAGACTGGGGTAAGTGTTATCTACTCGGTTTTGTTTATATTTCATGAATCTATCCTCGTTTTTAGCATTTGGTTGATGATTTCAAAAGAAAAGTTGGGGGGTTTTTGTGTAATTTTCATAAAATAAATTTTTGAGTTTTGAACATCGATTCGAAGTTGGATTTGAGTGAAACTATTATGGTTGGACTCGTAATTGAATGGGTTATCGGATTTTATGAGTTTCATCGAATTCCGAGGTGCGGGCCTGGGTTTGACTTTTTGGTAGACTTTGGGCTTTTGATTAAAGATTCTACCTTTATCAATTGAGTTTGTTTCCTTTGGCATTATTTGATGTAATTGAGTTTCTTTTGGCTAGTTTCGATCCGTTTGGAGGTCGGTACATGCGGGATGGCATTTTTGGAGTATTGTTTGGCTTGTTCGGTATTGATTTGGCTTGTTCGAGGTAAGTAACACTTCTAAACTTGGTGCTAAGGGTATGAACCCCTGAATATACGTGATATGTATTTGGTGTTAAGGTGACACACATGCTAGGTGATGGGCGTGTGGGTGTGCACCGTGTGAATTCTGACTCGGTTATTTCTATGGTACTATGTAGTTATTGAATCTTATTTGTATCTATGAAATCTCTACGTGCTAGAATAATTGAGCTGTAATCCATGTTAGAAACCATGTCTAGGCTATATGCTTATCCTGTTGGAACCCACTGAGGTCATTTCTGCTGTTGAGTTATTTTCTTACATTGCAATTACATACTCAACCATACACATTTATTTGCATATCATATCTCAGTCTCTGTTACCAATTATTGATACATCACATCATCATCTTTGGGCTGCTTTTCATGACATTGTGAGCCCAAGAGATTAGAGAGATTGATGACTGAGTGAGACCGAGGGCCTGATTGTGAGGATATTGATGGGACGGGCTGCAAGCCACAACATGTATTATTGATTCATGATAGGATCAGGCTATACATCGCAACAGGTATTATTGTTTCATGCCATGATTGGCTTATTATAGCGCTTAGGCTAGATCTGCCCCACCGAAGTCTGCACACCCATAGTGAGCGCAGGTACCTACAGAGCGCGTGTGCTAGGAGCGAGTGCCGAGTGATTGGGAGGACTGAGCGACTGTGAGGACTGAGTGATGAGGACTGAGTGACTGTGAGGACTGAGTGATGAGGACTGAGTGATGAGGACTGAGTGAAAGGGAGGATTGAGTGAATTGATACTCTTGGAGTACGCATATAGTTTTATCACCGAGTTGCATTGCATTCGACATGCACACTTGACATACATGCATAAAGATTCATTTTTCCTCATGCTGAACGATATTGCGTCATTCATGACATCACATACACATTGACATGTAGGCATATAGATGTATTTTCCTCATGCCATTTGGAAAATGAAACATTTACCTATTGAAAGCTTTGGGAAAAATCACAGTTTTACAAACTTACTCATATTTTGGTGATTTCGGTAAAAGATTTGGGGTTCTCACTGATATACTTGAAAAGCATGCCTATTTTTCAGAACTTTGAACGAGCTGAGCATTTTGTTTTTGAGTTATTGCTTGTACTGCTTTAGTTATATTGTTATAAGTTGTTACTAGCTGTTGGTGTTGGACTCTGACCTTTGTCCAAGCTCGTCACTACTTTCAACCTAAGGTTAGGTTTGTTACTTATTGAGTACATGGGGTCGGTTGTACTTATACTGCACTTCTGCACCTTGCGTGCAGATGTTGGATGCTTATTTTTCTGTGTGCGGCGGGAGCTGGATTTGAAGATGTACCTGCGTTCCGGTCATAGTTGTCTCTTGATCTTGGTAGCTTTAGAATTTTAATCTGTTCATGTATATTTCAAGCAGATGATGTACTTTATTTCATCTCAGCTTTGTAAATTCTAAATCTTATAAGCTCATGATGTGTACTACCAGTCCTTGATAATTCTTTGTATAAAAGTTCAGTTATATTATCATCATTTCTCTCAGTAAATCTCATTTGAATTGGATTATTGTTAAATTGGCTTACCTAGCGAGTCGGGTTAGGTGCCATCATGAGTAGTTGGATTTTGGGTCGTGAAAAGTACCTATCCTAATGTTAGATCCTTCTGCACACCGATTTCGCACAGATGCCCGTGCATCGCATAGGCACGGGCCTGTCACGACCCTAATTTTCCACTTTAGGATGTCATGGTGTTACCTAGTCTCGAAGACTAGGTAACCCTAATATTTAATAATAACTTAACAGAATTAGCCAAACTAATATACTACAATAAAATTGATAAACTCACATAAATTCCAAAAATAGAACATCAATAACATAATTTCCAAAACCGGTGGAACTCAATCATAAGTTATACAGAATATTCTAAAACCTCGCTACAACACTTCCTGATCAAGAAAAGAACAGTAATAGATGATAACAAAGGTGACTCTGAGGCCAGCGGACGTCAAGCAGGTATAACTTGAAGTCTCCAAAAAATAGCTAATTAATCAATCACTAGCGTCCTGCACAGGAAGATATACCTGGATCTGCACAAAAGATGTGCAGAAGCGTAGTATGACTATACCACAACGGTACCAGTAAGTATCAAACCTAAATCGGTAGAGCAACGACGAGGCCAAGTCAATACACCTATGAGGACAATATAAATAAAACAATAATATAATAATGGGAAGTAATGGAAAGCGGAGAAATGAGTGATAACAAAGCAGTTTAGTAATGTAAGCTAATGAAAAAATTTAAGCAAAAAGGCAACATGAAGGAAACACATAATGAGAACCACAAATAATCAAATACACACAAAACTGGTAAGACGAGAAAGAATAAAAGCAACAAGAACTGTTCAACCAATAAATCTTTTCAATACGAAATGTACAACAAGAATCACAACCGAGGTACCGCCTTGTATTCACATTTCACAATTTTAATCACAATCTTTCCTTGTATCACTGCGTGAGCCTTACATTTAGTTTTAAAAATTATTTTTTCCGGAATAGCTACATGCGTTTTAGCCCACTTTATTTCACTGCACGGATTCAAGTAGGTCCCCTACTAGCAACATGCGTATCAAGCCCACCTTATCTCATTGCATGCATATCAACCCCTAGCCTTATACTACCGTATGCGTACCACTACCACTACACAATAACAAATCGCACCACAAGTGTCCATATGCCACAACTTGCCAAAAAGTCAACAATACCAATATTTCCACAATAAATAGCCCATGGCTTAACTACTATGTATACAATAATCTCAATAACAATAAGATGAATGAGGAATACTCATCAAGGCAAGATACCTCAACAATTAACAACTTCACCTCAATATAATAATGACTTTTACAACTTCAATACCAATAACTCAACAAGAAGATATTCCACGAAATAACAACTTTAAGTAAGAGTAATTTAACATAAAAGAGGTAACAAGGTAATAGGGAAAATAACAACTTCAACTAACACATATCATAGCAAATATAATAAGTAAGAGGTAGAACAAGTGTTACAATGTCAAGTAAAGCATGTAAGAGTAGATTAGATTAACAATGAAAGACATGACATGTTATAACAATTCCATTAAATGTATAGAAAGAGTCTAAATAGTCTAAACCGGTCAAATATCATATATAGCCCGTGTACCTACTCGTCACCTTGCGTACCCGGCTTTCACATGACACAAATAGCACAATCAACCCAAATCCTAAGGGTAGTTTCCCCCACACAAAGTTAATCAAAATATTTACCTCAAACAAGCTAAATTAGTCCACTAGTATGCCTTTCCCGCAAATATCCAACTTCGGACGGCTCGAATCTAACCAAAATAACTTAATACCATACATACAGCCATAAGAAACGATTCCGGATAATAAAGTTGCAATCTTTAAAGAAAATAAAAAAGTCAACTTAAAAAGTCAACCCTGGGCCCGCACCTCGAAACCCGACCAAACTTACAAAATTCGAACATCCATTCAATAACGAGTCCAACCATATCAAAATTATCCAATTCCGACCTCAAATCAACCTTCAAATCTAAATTTATATTTTAGGAAAGTTGCTATAAAATCCCCAATTTTTTCACTCAAAACACTAATTAAATGTTGAAAACAATGATGGAATCATTAATAATAAGCAAATCCGAGTCAAAAACACTTGCCCTTATCAAATCGTTGAAATTCCCTCCAAAATCGCCCAAAATCGAGCTCTCTATATCAAAATGTGGAAAATGAAACAAAACCCGCGACTCTAACCTTTTCTGCCCAATTATTCCACTTATGCAGACATTTGGTTACTTTTGCGACTCTGCATCTGCGAAAAAACCATGGCATATTTGGTTTCCACTTAAGCCCAGAAGAATTGCTTCTGCGGACATATATGTGCACCTGCGCGTCCGCTTCTGTGAAGATCCCACTGCACCTGCAGTCCCTCGCGAAAGTCCAGATTCCGCTTATGCGGAGCCTTCCTCGCTTTTTGCGCATCTGCGCGCCTCTTTCCGTACATGCAGATCGAGTCATCCAAGTCCAAGTCTTCTTCTACGATCCACCAGCCACACATGCAGCCAAGCCCGCCGCAGGTGCGATGACACCAGAAACTTAGCTGTTCAACAACACTTATCCTAAGTCCAAAGTGAATGCGAAATCAATCTGAATCACACCTGGGGCCCCCAAGACCCTATCCGAACATACCGTCAAGTCCCAAAACACATAACGAACCTACTCGAGGTCTAAAATCACATCAAACAACACCAAAACCACGAATCGCGCATTGATTCAAGCTTAATGAACTAATAAACTTTCAACTTCTTAGACTAATGTTGTCATATCAAATCAAATCCGAATGACCTCAAATTTTGTATACAAGTCATAAATGACACAACGGACCTACTCCAACTTCCGGAACCGAAATCCGACTCCCATATCGACAAAGTCAACTCTTGGTTAAACCTCTCAACCTTTCCTAATCTTCAACTTTTCAACTTTCGCCAATTCAAGCCAAAACAACTTGTGGACCTCCAAATCAATATTCGAACATACATCTTCGTCCAAAATCACCATACGAAGCTATCATAACCTTCAAAACTCCATTCCGGAGTCGTCTACACAAAAGTCAAACTCCGGTAAACTCTTTCAACTTTGGGACTAAGTGTCCCAATTCACTTCGAAACTCTCCCGAAATCAAACCAACTACCACGACAAGTCACATAACCACAAATTGAACATAAAAGAGGCAATAAATAGGGGAGTGGGGCTAAAATACTCAAACGACCGGCTGGATCGTTATAGGACCATCTAGTATATTAAACAATTAATTGTTCCTAACAAACAATATCTTATGATTAAATAATATGCAGTATACGAACATTATAAGAGAATGATTACTCACACCAATATTTAAAAAATCAAACAATTACACATTAAGAAAAATTATTTATAAAAAAAATAGACAAAATGAAAATAGTAAAGATCTAACGCGCAAGATTGCAACGTGACCATCATTCCCCCGGACAAAGACCCTATAATCAGAATAATTGGTTACTCTATCTCATTAATCCCACGCACTCTTGTTAGAAAATAGGAAACTTTTGGCCAAAAGAATAAAGATGTGAATGAAACAATTAGAAAGAGAGAAACAAAAAGCCAAAAAGTTAGAAAAGAGAGAGAAAACACAACAATCTCTACTAATGACCGGATGGCCTTCGGCCCGTGCTAGCACGGGACCAACATAGTATGTGTTTGAATTTTTTCGTGTGTATATAAAATTAGAAACTTATTTATTCGGTTTTACTTATGTTTTCCTTTTTACAGAAAGTAACTAAAGTTTTTTTTATAAAGAACATACAAATTTTGTCATATAGTACAATTTATATACGATTTGAACATACTTTTTGGTTGTACAAATGTCATACAAAAATATGTATACAATCTATTTATGTCTTATTCTTCGAGTTTCAATCTAAAATTTAAATCAAAATCAACTCGAATCTTCACGAAATACTCTCAAAATTGCGATATAAACGCCAAAAGATATTTCAATTATTTGCAACAACATCTAACCTCAAACAAATAATTATTTTGTAAGATTTAGTTTTTGAATTCAAAGCTTCTTAATGGATATCAATGAAGTTTAAGCCTATATCTTTACGTTTCACACGCCTTAAAAATTGTATATAAATGAATACATAATAAGTTTCGCATAAATGAACAAATAAATGATTTCATCCTCTCTTTCAGCCGTGTTTCTCTAAAAAAAATAAAAAAAAAAACTTGACTTTAGCATTGTTAGGATGAGGTAAAAGATGATATGATGGTTAACATGGATCAATTATGTGGGATGTGATTTTTTTTCAAGGAAGCTTTAGTTCGTCCATTTTTTGGGATAAGTTTATCCTTCATAGTTTAAAAATGAGGAGGGGAGGTGCAGTAAAAAACAAGAATTTCTAGCCTATAAGCTGGTAAGAGTGCGTAGGCCAATCTCTACGTGTGCCAGATAGAGTTGGGTGGAATGGGGAAGAAAAAAGAGGGAGAGAAAATGAGGAAGATTGCAAACTAAATACTTTATTTTGTATATAATTGATAAATTATATATCAAGTTATAATTAGGCTAAAACTTTTCTAGTAAGAATAACTAAGTTTCTAAAATAATATAGCTAGGTAAAAACTCCTATGTGTTTGTGTCATAAGTCTCATCTATTTACCTGGAATACAGCAATCGAAAGAGTTATTTATAAAAAATACAACCACTTTTAAAAAATTACTTTATATACAATTCAGTACAACTTTTTCACTTTTTAATTAAATTAGATACAACTTTAAATATGCCTAAAATATCTCATTATGGGACTTGAAAATAGGGATTATGCCAACTAACACATAATCCCTTAAATTCAAAATAATCTCACACTTCTCTCTCACCTAATCCGTGTAGACCATTAACTTTCTAATATTATATTTTAAATACCGTTAATATTTGTTAAGAACTGTATTACATATATTTTTAATAAATATAAAATATTATAATGTTAATATACTCAAAATCAATACCCATATATTATATTAGTAATCAATGGTATATTAATTATTACATATTTAGTATACGGTGGATATAGTATAACATATATACACATATATGCGCATATATGTGTGCACGCACGCGTGTGTTATATTATTCCTTTTCTATTATATATATATATATATATATATATATATATATATATATATATATATATATATATNAGAAATAAATATACCTCGAATAATATAATTATTTAATATATTTAAATACTTATATATTAGTATACAATGAATATGCTATAACAGATTTCATATATACATTATATAGTATATTGTATAGATTATACAAACATAATATAATAGTATAAGATAAATATGCTATAACAGATTTCATACTTTTATTATAATTGACTGCTATATTATATAGTACATCTCTCATCTATTTTTGAATGGCTGCATTTGAATTGGGGTAGATTTGGTTTGGCTTAATTTTAGGGATGTAGAGATATTTTAGGAAAATTTGATTGTTTTTGAATTGTAGTCGATTTGCTTAAGCTTAAATTTAGGGAATGTTAGGAATTCTATTAAATTCTGCTACAATTTTGGAATCTTCATTTAGTATAGGTTGAATAATGTCCGTAGAGAGAAATTCTTTTAATTTAAATATATATTAATTATATAAAATAAAGATAATGATGTTGTATAATATGTAAATCAATAGCTAATTGCAAATGATGAAATATACTATCTAAAAAGTTGTAGTTATGTAAACTTCCCTTTTAAAAGCCTAGTAGAGTTGATAAAACTTTCTAATGTGTGTATTTGAACTTATTCGAAGTATAAGTTTTTTTGGTTAACACACAAGTAGACCTGTTGTTTTGCAACAGCATCGTAGAGTTGTATAGAACTTTGAAATATGTGTACTGAAATTGCTAAATAAAAGATTGTATAGAACTTTGAAATATGTGTATTGAAATTGCTAAATATAAGTTTTTTTTTCAATACATGAGTGTGAGAAAGTTTCCGTCTGTAGTTTTCTCTTTGAAACCATTTTTCTCCTAGCTCTTATTTACATCATAACAAACATGTTTATTACATCTTTTACCTTTTGGAAAAAGTTTTGAATACCTCGATAAATGAAGATAAGATAAACCAATACTCTATAAATAAATAATACAGAAAAAATAACCACATTATGTGTAAAGTAATAAATTTTAATCTAAATGGATTTTCTTTGCTAAACAATTAAATGAATATGTTGGTTTTCTTTTAATTGTCCTATTATAGAGCGTATTTGGCGATTTTTTTTAATGAAAAATTGCTTTTAAGAATTAGCATACATTATTTTTCAGAAGCTGAAAAAATAATTTTTTCCTATAAATACTTCTGAAACCTAGGTCGAGTATATATTGTTGCTCTAATATTGATTTTTAAAATTGAATAGCCAAACATAAATTGTTACTCTGTAGAAGTACTTTTCTGTAAAATACTTTTGACAAAAAGATCTTTTGAAAATAAATAAATTTAGGAAGTTTGGCCAAACTGCCTGTTAAATTGGGTAAAACTATTTCTATGACTAAACTAGTGTCATAATAGAGATTTTTTTCCTTCTAATTTTACCGCAACTTCATGAAAAATATATTATTGGATAACTTTGTTGAAAACCCAATTGGAACTCCTTAGAGTTAATTCGCGATATTTCCTAACAAAATCAAATGCTTACATTTACAAAAATAAATTTAATGACGTAGAGACAGTTTTTCAAATTAAAACAAATAATAGCACTATTAATAAAATCCATAATTGTTGGATCTCATGCTTAATTACTAATGAATCGACTTTCGCGACTATTCCGATTTTCTATAATTAACTTTCAAGATGTGTCTAAATTATTATATTAGTCTATTACCTCTTCTTTTTTTCTCACAAATACCAGTAGGGGTGTGCATTCGAATCGATTTATCGATAAATCGAATCGATTATTTGTTATCGAAATCGAAAAAATCGAAACCTTATTAAAACGATAACGATAAGTATATATACAAATCGATAATCGATAAGTAATTATCGATAAGGGTCAAAATCGAATCGATAAATCGAATGCACACCCCTAAATACCAGTGTATTTATCGTTTTGGGTTCTATTTTTTTTTTTTTTTTTGACTTTATATTGTTATGATTATTATTTATAATTTAATATTGATGTATTTGTTCCTTTGACCAGTTTGTAAAGATAAAGGCTGCAACGCACGTGTAGCCGATAAAGTCGAATGAGCCCAACGGTTACAGTGCTATTAATGACGGACGTTATGGATATTTTGTCCAAATAATTATACGTACAATTAGTGGTGGCAAAATGGTTAAAAAAATAATTAACCATCCATATTATCCACTAAAAAAATAGGTTGGATAATGAACTTTTTAAAAACGGATGAAATATGGATAAAACCATATTATCCATTTTCAATGAGTCTAACTTTTACATTTGTAAAGCCTCAAATTGGGGTTCCTCAAGCTAGGGAGACTAAAAATTCTATCGTATACAAGAAGTCATGGATAATATGGGTAACCCATATTATTCGCTGGTTAACCCAATTTTTATCCGTATTGAATATGAGTCGGATGGATAATTGATCCATTTTTTCATTATTCGTTTTCGACCCGAACCATATCCGACCCGACCCGACCGTTTACCGCTCCTACTCCTAGGTACAATACATAAGTTAGTCTAGTACTACATGATTAAAGCATAGTTGTGCGCGAAATGCCAAAATTGTTCCTGGTCGGCAAGCTGATATGACGAGCTCGACCTGCTTCTCCCGCTCTTCGATATATTAGTAATAAAGAAGTAAGGATTGAGCTAGACTATTCGGTTTGGAAGGAACCCGATAGCTATTGCTAATATTCTATTACCCAATAATCAAAAGGAGTTTAGTGTGAAGTTGAGAACCCATAAACTCCACTTGTAGATTCTAGAGCTGAAAAAGGTCGCTTATTGAAGGTATGTGGATTCTAGAGTTACCATTTTCTTGATTCTTTCAGCTGCAAATGTGCGAAAAATAGTCTTGGGTATACGGCTATACAGACATAGGTAATTAGTGGGTTTGTGGTCAAATTTGGCATGGATCGATACTCCTAGAGATTATCTTGAGGGTTTGATCAAGATTGAATTTTCAGCTGAATCTGAAGTGGGGTTTATTTTGTGCTGAAAACCTGAAGTGGGGTTAGTTCAAAAATTGAAATTTGTGCATAATTTGAGGGAATGGATAAGACAACAACTTCAGGTGAAGGTGCAACAGCCCCAACAGAGGAGTTGCTAAAGAAGATCCAAGAATTAGAGGCAGGGCATGCTCAGCTGAAAAAGGAGATGTCTAAGCTTATGGTTTCAAATGATGGTAGAAGATCAGAGAGGCAAAGGTCTCATTCTATTTCCCCTCAACGACCCCCTCCTCTTAGGGGTTCTGCTGCTGGTTTTGATGCATTGGGGAAGAGGGGCTCCACTTGTTACCGGCATTTGTCACCTTTGCAAAGAGAGAGTAATAGTAAAAGTGAGCCTTGTAGTGGAGGTGCAGGTCCAGCTGCAGTCAAGTTTACTGATAGACAGTACTTGAGCATATTGCAATCAATGGGACAAGCAATCCATATATTTGATCTCAATTTTCGCATTATTTGCTGGTGAGTACTTGCTATTTGTGGAAGTATGTCTGCTCAGTTCTCTTCTGTTTTAGTCTTCTTGTTTTTGTTCCAGATTTTAGTTATAAACACTAATTTTTATAGTACCAATATGGTTTAACATGTTGTAGCAAAGTTATTTCTTCTTTTTAGTGTTCAGCATCTTTGCTGATTGCCTTTCCTTTTTTGGCTTGAACTTGGGAGAGAAAAGAAGGAAAGATACTTTATTAAGCATGTAGGTATTTAGCATGGATACCGGATACCTTTTCCATCAAATTGAGTCCTTAAATTGTATTTACTACCTAGTTGCCACTAAGGCTTAGTTGGGTGGGTATGCTTTTGTTAGGTCCATGTTTGCTAGGGATCTTTGAGTTCGTCCAAAGATTTGTATATTAGTAAGCTGTAGCGAACCTCTATGTCACGACCCAAAATCCCACCAATGATCGTTGTGATGGCACCTAACATGCTGGCTACGCGAACCAATCACACAACAACCGAATAAACAACAGTATTGAAGCAATATATCAAGTCTAATAGAGATTTATAGCATAAATAAGTCTAGAATCAACACCAATACGCAGAAACCAATTATATGATCCCCAGGAACTGGTATCAACGAGTATATGAGCTCTAAGAGTGTCGGAATACAATAGTCTGAACTCAATACAACATTGTCCGAAATAAAAATAGTTCCAAAATATGAAAAGAAGGTGACTTCGAGGTTTGCGAATGAACAAGCTGCACTATCTCGAGTCTCCTAGCACCACAATAATCTACTCCTCAGCGCTGCTAGTGCCAACACTTGGAGTATGAGTATAACCGATATAATGTACTCAGTAAGTATCTAGATTAACCTCGGCGAAGTAGTAGCGAGATTGGTCAACTGATACTTACTATCATAACTGAATAGTCCATGAATAAATACAACACAAGAATCTAACAAAAACAGCGTTACCATGATCCGATATAATTAATAGAAATAATATCAAGCTTTATATAAGAAATTATCAAAACTCACATTGGTTCATTGAGTCAGCATATAAAGATGATATGCATCACAGAGCGTTATTATAAATGCCAAGTATAAGAGTCTATAATGTTTATGTATGAATAATACTCGGCCCAACAACCAACACTTCTCAAGTGTCCAACAAACCTGCGCACACAGGGCCCAAGGTACAATAGGTGATTACCTGACTTTGGAGGGACGAATCCAAATCCATGCGCTGCATGGACAACTCACATGCTAATAACAATAACATTCTCATGAACAACTCACGTGCTATAATACTCATCTTGCACGGACAACTCACGTGCCTCAACCTCAGTCCATATAAGAGTTTCCATATATATATAGAGAGAGTGTGTATACGCACCATAAATAACATAAGTGATGTATATTGACATAAGAAGTATACATGTAAAGAGATGTGCATGTGAACAGTGTGACTACGACTAGAACAAGTAGAACATGATGTCACAATTAGTCATTTACGGTTAATGTGAGAAAATACGGGAGAAAAATATATTATTGATGTATTATTCAATTATAATACAATAACCCCTATTTATATAATACATATCCTACTCCTATTCTATGTGGGATTAGGACTAATTCATCTTATTTACATAACTATCTAACGCTCCCCCTCAAACCGGTATATACAAATAATATGTACCGAGCTTGTTACATATGTAACTAATACGAGGACCAGTGCAAGAATTGGTGAAAATATCAGCAAGCTGATCATTCGACTTCACAAATTTTGGTAGTATATAACCGGAGAGTATATTTTCTCTGATGAAGTGACAGTCACTCTCAATATGTTTAGTTCTCTCATGGAACACCGGATTTGGTGCAATATGAAAGACAAGTTCCATCTTGCTGATTTCACCAAATTTCAACTCCTTGAGCAACTGTTTGATCCAAACTAGCTCACATGTTGCCATTGCTCGATATTCTGCTTCTGCACTAGACAGAGCAACCACATTCTGTTTCTTGCTCTTCCAAGATACCAAATTACCTATTACTAGAACACAATATTCAGACATAGAACATCTGTCACAAGGTGATCTTGCCTAATCAACATTTGAGTATCGAACGATCTGCTCATGGCCTCGATCCTCAAACACCAATCCTTTGCCCAAAGCTGATTTTACATACCGAAAAAGGCGGACAACTGCATCCTAATGACAATCATAGGGAGAATCCTTAAACTGACTCACAACACTGACATGAAAGGAAATGTCAGGTCTAGTCACTTTGAGGTAATTCAATTTACCAACCATCTACCTATATCTTGTAGGATTGCTAAGCGGCCCCCCTGTCCGGACCCTTAGTCTGAAAGTGATGATAGAGATGGTTTTTTAACTTAGTAATACCATCCTGATCATTGCCGGTAATAACAATATCGTCAACATAAATCACCAGATAGTTACCGAAATTTGAAGCAAAATGCCGATAAAACACATAGTGATCAGCTTCACTATGAGTCATGCCAAACTCTTGAATAACTGTGCTGAACATACCAAACCCGGCTCGAGGAGATTGCTTTAGACCATAGAGGGACCGGAGCAACCAACATACAAGGCCATTAAACTCTCCCTGAGCAACAAAACCAGGTGGTTGCTCCATATAAACCTCATCCTCAAGGTCACCATGAAGAAAAACATTCTTAATGTCCAATTGATAGAGAGGCCAATGTCGAACAACCATGGATAGAAAAAGGCGGACTGATGCTATTTTAGCCACGAGAGAGAAAGTACAACTATAATCGAGCCCAAATATCTGAGTATACTCTTTGGCAACAAGACGACCCTTAAGTCGATCAACGTGGCCAACTGGACCAACTTTGACTGCATACACCCAACGAAAACCAACAATAGATATACCTGAAGGAAGAGGAACAAGTTCCCAAGTACAACTCATATGTAAAGCAAACATCTCGTCAATCATAGCCTGTCCCCATCCTGGATTAGATAGTGCTTCACCTGTAGATTTAGGGATGGAAACAGAGGACAAAAGATGATACAAACGCATAGTGATGATAGATGATGATAATATAAACCGACATAATGAGGATTAGGATTAAGTGTGGATCTTTTGAAGTGCAATCGATGGACTAGGAGGAGACAAGTCCGCAGTAGGAGTAGGGTCATGCAGGACGTAAATCAGCTAGGCTTGATGCTGGGCGCGAACGACGATGATAAGTCAGGAGTGGTGGAGCTGTAGAAGGTTGAACTTGACTAGGTGATGAAACTAGAGCTATAGGTGGTGGAGCTGGAATTGGAGCTGTAGGTGGCGGAGCTGGAGTTATGGAGGATGATGAATGGGAGATAGTCACTGAATCTCCAAATGATGAAACTGGTAGCACCTCAGAAATATCTAAGTGATTACCTGGACCTGTGAAAGTATGAGTTGGTTTCAAAGAAGGTAACATTAGCCGACATAAGGTACCACCGGAGGTCAGGTGAATAACATCGAGATCCCTTTTGCATTCTCGAGTAACCCAGGAATAAGCACTTAAGAGCACGTGGAGCTAACTTATCTTGGAAATAAGGTTATGAAAAAAGCACGTGTTCCCATAGACACGAGCTGGAAGAGAGAACAAAGGTGAGTGGGGAAACAAGATAGAGAATGTAACTTGATTCTCGATAGCTGAGGATGATATACGATTAATAAGATAACAAGATATGAGAATTGCACCCCCCTAAAAACGCAACGCAACGGAAGATGAGATTGTATGAGTAGGGTACGAGCAGTTTCAATGAAATGTCTATTCTTTTTTTTTTCAGCTACCCCATTTTGCGGAGATGTGTATGGACAAGATGTTTGATGAATGATTCCACGAGAGTTCATAAACTGCTGAAATGAAGAAGGAAAATAGTCTAGGGTATTACCACTACGAAATGTGCGGATAGAAACCCCAAATTGATTTTGAATTTCAGCGTGGAAGGTCTGGAAAATAGAAAACAACTCAGATTGATTTTATATCCATCAAGGATATCCAAGTGCACATGGGATAATCATCGATGAACTGACAAAGTAGCGGAACCCCAAGGTAGAACTGACCCGACTAGGAACCCAAATATCTGAATGGACTAAAGTGAAAGGTGACTGCTCGATTATCAGGACGCCGAGGGAAATGGGAGCGAGTATGCTTGCCGAGCTGACATGACTCACACTCTATAGTGGACAAGTGAGATAAACCATGTACGATTTACTAAAGTTTTGGCAAACTGGGATGTCCCAACCATTTATGTAATAAATCTGGTGAATCAGACAAGTTGTTGAAGGATGACAAGATGTGAGTCCATGTGATTTCGCAAGGACAAGGTAATAAAGTCCATTTGCTTCACGCCTGGTACCATATTCCGCCATGTATTGCATTCCTGTATAAAAACAAGGTCATCAAGAAATAAACAAAGCATTTAAGTGATTTGGCTAAGCGACTAACAACTATGAGATTAAAAGGACTATCGGGAACATAAAGAACTTAATCTAAAGGTAAGGAAGGAAGTGCACTTGCTTGCCCTATTCCAGTTTTCCATGGTTTGAGACCCGTTGGCCATTGTGACTATTGGAAGAGATTGAGGAAATGAAATAGTAGTGAAAATATATTTGTTACTAGCAATATGATTAGATGCACCTGAATCAATGACCCAAAAATCGGGTAATGAAAATTGGGAGACACGAGTCACACTATTACCTATTAGAACAACGGAAGCTATCTCTAAAGATGTCTGTTTACATGCTTTATAATGAAGGAACTCAATATAATCCGGTAGAGAAACCATCTAACTATTCATAGTATTGGATCCCATTTCGCTACAACCAATTTCTCAAACTAAAAGTTGTATGATTAACCTTGGAATGCCAAATCAGAAAAAGTTAAGCTGGAGACCTTTTTCTTTTAAGGTTAGATGGAGTTGGAAATCAAGTTCTTCACTTGAAATTGTTGAAATCAGTAACTCTACGGTAAAACTGAAGAAATATCTAGGCAAACACTGTTCACAATAGAAAAAGCACTGTTCATGCCGGAAAATAAGAAAAGTGGTCGGAATTTGGTTTAAATTAGATGGGTAGACTGGGATTGAAGGGTGAGCAAGCTGTCCTGAAGAAGCTTTGCGAAAAAATGCCTGAAAAGTTGCTCACGCGCCGACGCATGATTTGGAACCCTTGCTGGAAAAATCTCTGTTGCCGGCGCGTGGCAGGTCTCTGCGGGAGAAATTTTTTGGGGTTGGTCACCGGAGGGTGATCTACCTCGTGGTGGTGTTGGTTTTTGCACAACACCGATAAAAAATAACTTTCACGTGGACCGCCCTTAGGTCACTGGAAAAATTGCATGATGACTAAGTTCTTCCTTCCCGATTACGCTGGAATGACGCACATCGATTTTTTCTCACAATGCTCTGATACCATGTGAGAAAGCACGAGAAAAAAATATATTATTGATATACTATCCAATTATAATAGAATGAGCGCTATTTATAAAATACATGTCCTACTCCTATTCTATGTGGGACTAGGACTAATTCATCTTACTTACATAACTATCTAACAGATAACAAGGTACTAAAGGCCTAAGACATGGCTTCTAGCATGATTGAGAGAGCCCACATTGTCACACAAGGATAACTACAAGTCATAAATAGTATACGATATAAATTCAAAGCATAAAGTAGTCTTACCCCGAGCATGAATAGTCCATAGCACTTGTAGATACGCTCGTTACTACGTATGTACAACGCCCCCAATCTATAGCAATTAGTCAAATAAGGTCAATCTCCTAAGGTAGATTCCTTCAAGCCAAGTCTAGGAAATATACTTACCTTTGGGAGCTAGATAAATCCTCCAAAATCGCCTTTCCTTAAGAAATTACCTCCAACTGGCTCAAATCTAATCAAACAATACTCAAATAAGTCAAATAAACCCATAGGAATCAATTCCAAACAATAAAACTTTAATCTTTAATCAGTTCCCAAAAAGTCAACAAAGGTCAACCCTGACTCACATGGTCAAAATCCGAGTCTAAGGGTAGATCCCGTTTACCGATAACCTCATGATTCCAAATATGTGTTTAGTTTTCAAATCCAAGCCCAAATTGATGTCCGAATCCTCAAATTATACTCTCTTAAGTTGTAGACAAAACCCCCAAGTTTCACTTTGAAATTTCATTTTTTAGGTACAAAATTCCATGGGGAATCAAGATATATGATCAAATCCAAGTTTAGATTACTTACCTCCAAGATACTAGTGAAATCTATCTTTAAAATCTCCTCCTGTCGTTCTCCAAAACTCAAAAATATGAAAAATGGGCAAAATCCCGAAATTTAGACTTAAAATGCCCCTGGCCAGCACTACCCTCCGCGAACGCAACACAAGCCTCGCATTCGCGAAGCACAAACTGCCTCCCTAAAATTCACCTATCGCGATCGTGGGAAGACTCCCCTATCGCGAAGCTTCGCCTGACTCCCCTATGCTAACGCGATTCAACCTCCACGAACACGATGCCTCAGTGACCTCCAGCCTTCGCGCACGCGACCACCCCTTCACAAGCGCAAAGCACAACAGCTCCCAGCCCAAATCCTTCATCGCAAACGCGGGACACCCCTCGCTAACGCGATGAACACCAGAAAATCTGCCAACACCAATCATGCTCCGGGTGGTCCGAAACTTACCCGAGCTCTCGAGACCCTGTCCAATCATACCAACTAGTCCATAAACACTACCCGGACCTATCCAAAGCCTCAAAACACATACGGAACCATCAATTCTATGGATCAAAGGCCAAACCACACATTGAACTCTCTTAAGTTCATAAGCTTCTAAACTTCCAACCAAGCGTCCTATTCATACTTAGTCATTTCAAATCACAACCAAACTTTGCATACAAGTTCAATTCAACAAAATGAACCTAACTACATTCGCGTAACAACAACCGGAATCCGATAACCATAAAGTCAACTATCGGTCAAACTTAAGAACTCTCTAATTCTTCAAATTGCCAACTTTCGGTAAATAGAGCCAAAATCTTCTAGGAACATCGAAAACCAAATCCGAACATACGCCCAAGTCCAAAATCACCATACGAACCTATTGGAACATTCAAATCACCAATCCGAGATCGTTTATGCAAAAGTCAAACCTTGGTCAACTCTTACAACTTAAGGCTTCAAAAATAAAACTAAGTGTTCCGAATCACTCCCGAACCCCACGAAAACCAAACCATCCATCCCCGCAAGTCATATGACATCAAATGAACCTACGGGAAGCATCAAATAAGAAAATGAGGTTCTAATATTCAAAACGACCTATCGGATCGTAATACTATCAGAGAACGCCAATAATAAGTCTTTAAAAATGAACTATTGAGTATAGGAAATAAACTAGTCCTAATGGAGTGAAATGGAAATTGAGGATTCATATGGACGACCACAACTAGTTGGGATAGATGCGTAGTTGTTGTTGAATCTTAAAAATGTAGGACCAAACTTGGACTACAGAATTTACTTCCTTTGCGAAATTGGGTTGTAATTGTTGTGCAGGAATCGAAGTGCTGAACAACTATATGGTTATTCAGCTGCCGAAGCTCTTGGGCGGAATCTTCTTGAGCTAATAGCAGATCCTAAGGATCATGCTGTGGCAAAAATCATTTTATACCGAGTGGCAAAGGGTGAGAATTGGACTGGACAATTTCCTGTGAGGAATAAGCGAGGGGACAGATTTTCAATCGTAGCAACAGACACCCCTCTTTATGATGATGATGGTACATTTATTGGTATTATTTGTGTATCAAGTGACATGAGGCTATTTCAAGAAACATCTACAGAGGTGAAGCATATCGAAGCTGATAAAAGTTCTGGTGGGCCTAGAAGCATTGCTTCTGCGAGACTTGGACTTAATCCACAGCAACCTCTGCAAGTTGCCATTGCCTCCAAAATATCGAGTTTGGTTAGTATGGAGTTGTTTGGCATGCTTTCTTTTTCTATTTTTGCTTTTGTTTTTTCTTGGTTGTATGAGGTGGGCATGTGCTAACATGATGGAAACATCAAATAGGCTTCAAAGGTGAGCAACAAGGTTAAGTCAAAAATGAAAACCGGAGAGGGCAGCGTTCTTGGGGAAGGTGCAAGTGGATGTGGTCACCATTCTGATCATGCTTTTTCTGACGCTGCTCTATCAGATCAAAGGGAAGATGCAAATCCAAGTGGAGCGAGTACGCCCAGGGGAGATGTTCATGTTTCTCCATTTGAGGTATTCTCCAATGTTGAGCACTCTCCAGAAAAACCCTCAAGAGACTCGGGGGATGAGAGTGAGGCAAAACCTGGGATTTCTAAGATTATAACTTCAAAGGCAGAGGCATGGATGGTTAAGAAGAACTTATCATGGCCATGGAAAGGCAATGAGCGGGAAGTGTTAGAGGCAAAGACTACACGCTCTGTTTGGCCCTGGCTAAACAACGACCAAGATAATGAGTGGAATCATTGCAAGAGTTGTAATGCAGTATCGACATCAGACGATCAGGTTATCGAAAGTAACCGTACAACGACCAATGAGGCTTGGGAATCCTGGTCATCATTATTTAATGTTAATAGCACAAGCAGTGCTAGTAGTAGCGATAGCACCAGTAGTACTGCTGGTAATAAAGTGGATACTGACACTGACTGCTTGGATTACGAAATCTTGTGGGAGGACTTGACAATTGGAGAACATATTGGACAGGGTACGTCAAATTCTTGTTTACTGGTAAAATTTCCAGAGATAAGTCTATCAGTTGTGCAGACCTTTTTCTCTTGTTAAGGCATTCGCAAGCATGTATGATGGTATTACTTTCTGTTTTACAGTACTTTTAGTTTTAGATGTTCAGCCAAATATCAGAAGCTTGGACTAAATTTTGCACTAATTACTTCTATGCATATTTGCGAAGCTTACACACTAATTTCACAACGAAGATTCCCTTGTGCTAGAGCTATCGGATTTATGTCTTTTATGGTTCTACTAGAGCTTATCATTTTCTGTTTCATCATTCTCACTTTTACTTTGCTTATTTTTCACTAGGTTCTTGTGGAACTGTTTATCATGGGCTGTGGTTCGGATCAGTACGTTCTCTGGCTCTTTTATGAAATTCCATTCATAGAGAATGTCCTAAGAAGCTCTGTTTAAGTGTTTTCAAACATACCACAGCATGATGAAATGTCTTGTTATCAAATATTGCGTGTTTTAGTTATCAAGTTGACAGGAGCTTACACTTATCCCCAAAAAAAGGCAACAAAGGGCTAAACTCTAGCTGCTTTTCTCATTACACGCTCCATTTCAGTTTAATGTTTAAAACTTTAAGTTTCTTTAAGCCAGTATTTGAACAGTGTTTGACATGTCACTTCTCATTTTCTATGACTGTCATTTGATTTCTAGATTAACTGGTTACTTTTAAGGAGTGGAACAGCCAGTAAGAAGTGATTGTGCTGCTTCACTTTTGTAAAGTGATGTCTTTGTTTTGCAGGATGTTGCGGTTAAAGTATTTTCCAAGCAAAAATATTCTGATGATGTCATATATTCCTTTAGACAGGAGGTCAGCATGTTTCTCCTGAATAAATTGTGAAAAGCTTTTACTTGTTTACATATTGAAAATTGTTTTTCTATAGCATTTGGCGTAATTGGTAAAGTTGCTGCCATGTGATCAGGAGGTCACGGGTTCAAGCCGTGGAAACAGCCTCTTGCAGAAATGCTGGGCAAGGCTGTGTACAATAGACCCTTGTGATCCGGTCCTTCTCCGGACCCCGTGCATAGCGAGAGCTTAGTGCACCGGGCTGCCCTTTTCATAGCACTTAAGCTATATCACAGTTATTATTGAGTATTATGGGCCCTCACTTGGTAAGAGTAGAATGCACATAACTTTTCATAACCCTGAGCAGAATTGTTCTCTTCCTCATCATTGATGTGTTTGAGATTTGCATTTTCTTGTATGATGGACCTAAACGTATGACTCTAGATAACCGTAGATAAAAACAGTAAAGGTACTAGTTGAATTTTAATAAGTTGTAGAATTTGTTTGAAAAGCCACTTAATCAAACTAACATATCTAATGCTAATAGTGAATTAATATTCTTAAGCTGTCGCCTTACACACTCCACATCAGCTGTGAAGTTCTATGCATTAACCACTCACTTTGAAAAGTACTAGAAGATCTCTGCTTGGAAATACTTCTTTGCTCGTGTCCAAGCTTCTGTGAAGATCTCAAATAAAACTACCGTGGTTCTATAGTTCTCCTTTTTGTTTTGGCTTTTGATTACTTTTCATCTGGATTCCTGCTTTCACTTTCTGCTTAGGTGCTGGCTAGTATTGTATTAGAGGATTCCTGTTAGGAAAAGCGTTATTATAATAAAGCACTTTATCTTATCAGATATTTGCATATAATCATCTGAAAGATTCTTCTAAATATGTCCTTCTAGAGGGGTTTTGTGCGAGATATAACATATCCTTTTCAGTTTCAAATTAAACAATGGTGATTGGTTTTCTACAGTTATTCTTGATCAGCAAGCATTTCTAAGAGATATTATGCTTGCTAATCTTAGGTGTCACTGATGAAACGTCTCCGACATCCAAATATTCTTCTTTTCATGGGTGCGGTAACTTCATCTCAACACCTCTGCATTGTCACAGAGTTCCTGCCACGGTCGATTTCAGTTCTTAAAACCAATTTGTTAAGCTCGTATTTTTTGTCATGTCTCTATTATTATGATGATATCATATAATTTACAAACAATTTCGTTTTCCATTTACGCAGAGGAAGTTTGTTTGGGTTACTACAGAGGAATGCATCCAAACTAGAATGGAGACGGCGTATTCACATGGCTTTAGATATAGTGAGTTCCCATGAAATCTGTAATACCTAGAACATTTCATATTATCATGAGTAGCATCATTATTTCTTCTGGAAAAAGCATCATTTTTATTTTTCCTCTTCAAGATCTTCTGACTTGTAAGATTGTGCTTTCTTTTCTTCTAGATCAACTGGAATTTGGCATTACGATGGTAAATCATGTTATTCGACTGTAATGTGTTTCTTTATGCTGTTTCTTCAGGCTCGCGGCATGAACTATCTTCATCATTTCAACCCACCTATAGTTCATCGGGATCTGAAGTCTTCGAATCTTCTTGTGGACAAGAATTGGACCGTTAAGGTTACACTATCATTTTACTGCTTCCTTGCCAGACTCCTAAACCTCTGTCACTTAGAGGTTCTAGTTGTATGAGGTTCTCACTATGCAAGTATCTATAGGTTGGGGATTTTGGTCTGTCACGTCTTAAGCACGAGACATATCTAACAACAAAGAGTGGGAAAGGAACGGTATTCAACTTGAACTGAGGACCTCTTTTTCTTAGCACATATATTAGCTACTTTAGTTCACCTGCATATTCGAACTTCAAGTGCCTTGGCTGACTTTATGTCAAACTTCATTTCTCTTGCAGCCACAATGGATGGCTCCAGAAGTTCTTCGCAATGAACCTTCAGATGAGAAGTATGCCAACAATAAGAGTTTAAATATTTTTCATGATATTGATGAATTTCATGAAGACTCCTGAGTAAATAATGATATTGTTTCTTAAATGGATGTGCATCCAGGGCTGATATATACAGTTTCGGTGTGATACTATGGGAACTTGCCACGGAAAAGATCCCTTGGGATAACCTCAACTTGATGCAGGTATTTTCATTCACTTGGATTACATACCATACAATTCCCTTGTTTGGGCTAGATTGGAAACACCCCAACCCCCTCCAAGAAGAATAGCCCAAAGATGAAAAATCGGAAGGAAATGTGTTCTTATAGTTGAGCATCTGAGAACAATTATTTGAGTCACTTCAGGTGATCGGAGCAGTAGGATTCATGAATCAGCAGCTAGATATCCCGAAGGATGTTAATCCACAGTGGGCTTCTATTATAGAGAGCTGTTGGCATAGGTTTGTATCTTATTCTTGTCGCCATTACGGTTTGGTTATTTGAAGGAAATAGGCATTTTAAGAAAATAGTTATTGCCCTGTTTATACTCGAGTTTTGTGTCCTTGACAAGCTGTACTGGCACAACATCCAAACATATAGAGATGTTTCATCATGATTGGGGAAAATAAAATGGAATTACTTGAAAATATATAACCTGAGTGAAGCTCTTCCACAAAAATAATTCATATGTGATGTCTGTAAACCGGAAGGCTTTATTTGCTTAATGTGGTACATCATTTGTGGAAAAGACGGAGTTCTAGTAAATTTATGTTTAGAGGTGACACATCAAAATTACTGGCTGCAACAAATTTGGTTCACTGGCTAAATCATTAAGCACCTTGACTGCAAGATCAATGTATCTTTCTTCTAAATCACTTTTGTTTGAACATTATTATGCATATAATTTAACTGATATGCAACTTCTTTGATTTGTCCGCCTCAGTGAGCCACAACTACGCCCAACATTCCTGGAGTTGGTAGATAAACTAAAGGATCTGCTGAGACAGTGTGCCATTCAGGCCCAGGCAGCACGTAATGTTGCAGGAGATAGCAGCCAGAAGGAACTTTAGATAAACATGGTTGTGCAATTCTGCTATATTTCCAGCAGATACACTGATAGCTCTTAAGGTTCAGTAACTGTTGCTTGGAAGTGTCACTAGATCTCGAATTGCTTGTGTTGTCGGATCCAAGATTTGGTGAAAAATGTCACCGCAAGGAAATTTGATGGAAACGATAGCAGCTGTCGTTTATCGTTGTCAAGGCAGAACTTCATAAATCCAATAGGATATTGCGTATGTGAAATCACAACTTTCATGTCTAGTGTGTGAACCGAACTTGTCTCCGGATCATACTGTGGCTCTGTGTTAAACCATCATTTCAAGTTTGGGCTGTGCCTTGCAACTATAAGTTTGCTTGTCATAAAGGTCGTGGTGTTTCTGTTAGGTTTCGTGAATGGGTGTGAATGGGAAATGGAAGAGGCACCTTTCGAATTGTATGTCTTCATTTCACCCTTTCATTGTCTATAAATTTAGAAGCTTAGCATCATTTTTCAGATATGAAAAATCTAAAAAACTTCTCTCCTCTTTTCTACATTGTTGTATTTTTTTCTCAAATAAATAAAGATTGTTGGTATTGAGAAATTAATTGTCATGGTGTGGAACAAATGGGAGTTTGTAAATGACATTCGCCCGATGTAAGTGGGTACGTAACTTTTCCAACAAGTTCCTAACCGTTATTTAGTTGCAATTGAAAAGCTGAAGCGCCTCTTAAGATTTGTTGTTTCACTTAAGATTTGTTGTTTCCTGTGGAAGTTAAAAATGACTTCTTTTTCCTATAGCATATGCGTGGGTTCTCATGGGTATCTTTCTTATAGTGAATAAATTGCTTCTGTGATGATTTTTACAATAATAATAAAAATGCATGCCATGGTAAGGAATGACATGTGTTAAAGATTATACTTATTACTCCTTCGTTGGCATATAATTTTGATTTAAATGCATATGTAAACTATGAGAAAGATTATTTCAAGTGAGGTAAGAAATGATTTTAGGCTTACACAATACTTGAAAATTCTTTTGAGATCGTGAAGATGATACTTTGTATGTATATTTGTGATGACCTAAAAGGTCATCACTTGTTTTAGAAATCAATTCAGTGTTCCGAGGCCTAAGTATATCTTTTTTACCTCACCTTGATTTGCGTGCGCAGTCCGGGCGCGTAGCCGGAAAGCCATTATATGAAAAACTGTGGAAAATGATAGAATTTTGCCTTTAAAATGAATTTAAGTTGACTTCGGTCAACATTTTAAGCAAACGGACCCGGATCCGTGTTCCGACGACCCCGGGAGGTCCGTAAGAAAATATGGGACTTGGGCGTATGCTTGGAATCGGATTTCGAGGTCCCAAGCCCGAGAAATGAATTTTTAAAGAAAATTGTTTTCTGAAAAATATATGAGTTTTCGAAAATAAAATATGTTTGAAATTTGATGGTATCGGGCCCGTATTTTGGTTCCAGAGCCCGGTACAGGTCTTATATGTGACTTAAGTCGAGACTGTGAAGTTGAGTAAGAAACGGACTTGAAATGACGTGAATCGGACCTTATTTGAGAAAATTAGAAAATTTGATGTTCTTAAGTGATTTTATGATTTGGATGCTAAATTCATAGTTGTAGATGTTATTTTGGTGATTTGAATGCACGAGCGAGTCCGTATGACGTTTTTGGGTTAGTGTGCATGTTTGGTTTGAAGCCCCGAGGGCTCGGATGAGTTTTGGATAGGCCACGGAGTGAAATTTGACTTAGGAAAATTGCTGGTGTGTAGCAGGCCTCTGATCTCGCATTTGCGAGATCAGGCATCGCAATTGCGATGCAAGCAAGATTCCCAAATGCGAGAAATTCGTCGCAAATGCGAAGAACCCCTGGCCAGCCTTATCTCGCATTTGCGAGATACACTTCGCAAATGCGAAGTGTTCAGTTTATGCCTAAAGTCGCAAATGCGACACAAGCATCGCAAATGCGGTATCACAAATGCGACAGGGCAATCGCAAATGCGAAGAAGGCCGGAAAATTGACTTGGTCGCAAATGCGACATTTTGTTCGCAAATGCGAAAGTCCCAGTATTCTGAAGGGTTCGCAATTGCGAACCCTGGTCGCAATTGCGACATCAGAGACCTGTAAATTCATAACTTAGACGCATTTCAACCATTTTTTCACACTCTTTCAAAACCAAAACACTCTAGGGCGATTTCTCAAAAGCAATTTCTTCTCCAAATCGATTGTAAGTTATTTCTAACTCGCTTTCTTCAATCTTTAACATCTTTTCACTTGATTTCAACTCAAAATCAAAGGTTTTCATGGGGGAAATTGGGTGTTTTGGGTAGAACCTAGTTTTTTCAAATTTTGGGAATTTGGACCTCGATTTGAGGTCCGATTTCAAAACAAATTGTATTTTTGAGTTCGTGGGTGAATGGGTAGTCGGGTTTTGGTTCGAACCTCGGGTTTTGACCATGTGGGCCCGGGGTCGATTTTTGACTTTTGGGGAAAAATTTTAGAAAACTTATTTCCATGCTTTAGAATTGATTCATTTAGTATTTATTGATATAATTAAGTAACTTGTGGCTAGATACGAGCGAATTGGTGGTGGAATCAAGAGGTAAAGCAATAGTTGAGGCTTGAACTGTGTTCGAGGCATCGAGGTAAGTGTTTGGTCTAACCTTAGCTTGAGGGATTAGGAGTTGTGTCCTATTTGCTATGTGATATTTATTGAGTACGACGTATAGGCATGGTGACGAGTATCGATACGTTGGTGTCAAGCATGACCGTGAGTCTTGTATTATTATTAAAATGACTCCGTTTGTTTTGTTCATGCCTTTATGTGATGCTTTCTATTGTTGAGCAAAGTTGTGGAAATAATGGTGATATTTGAACATTTAGGAGCGTTGGCTCAAGTTGTGAGGCGAATTGTGGAAGAATAATTGGTAATTGAACCTTATTGAGCATTGGCTCAAATTGTGAATCAAGTTGTGAAGTAAATGTGAAAAAGAGAAAGAGGATTATGGTATTGTTCCCTTGCCGGGACGTTGTTATTTTTTAACATTGTTTCCTTGCCGGGATGTTGTTGTCTTGATATTGTTCCCTCGTTGGGACTTTTTTATGATTCAATTATTCCTTGCCCTTATTGTTTGTGGTTGTTGTTTGGGTGAGGAAGAGTGTAAAGCATGAAGGGTGATGCCTTGCATTGTTTTGGTGAGAGAGTGTTAAAGCACGAAGGGTGATGCCGTGTATGAATTTTGTGAGGAAGAGTGTAAAGCACGATGGGTGATGTTGTGCCGCACGATTGTATCGATTTTATGGTGAGGATGAGAGTAAAAGCACGAAGGGTGATGCCGTGCAGTTTATATTGATTTTTATGATGAGGATGAGAGTAAAAGCACGAAGGGTGATGCCGTGCACTTGTTTGATTTCTGATTCTTGTTAATAGTTGAATTGTGGTGTTCCCTATATTTACCTACTGTCTTCCTGTTGCCACCTGATATTTCCCCGCAGCATGTTTCCCCCTCCCACCTTGACTGTATATTTCTGCTTTTACTGTACATTATTTATCTGCACAGGTTTATTTGGTAGTCTGGTCCTAGCCTCGTCACTACTTCGCCGAGGTTAGGCTAGCCACTTACCAGCACATGGGGTCGGTTGTGCTGATACTACACTCTGGACTCTTTTGTGCAGATCCCAGCGCTGTAGATTTCGGACCGCAGTGAGATTTCTGCTCCTTGTTCATCAGGCGACCCGAGGTAGTCCTGCAGGCCTCCGCAGGCCTTGGCGTCTCCCTCTATCTATTATTCCTGTTTCTTTTATGTAATCCCAGAGATAGTATTTTGTTATTTCTTTCAGACCTCTATTTGTAGTACTCTTAGACAGTCTGTGAAGTTGTGACACCAGTCTTGGGTAGATTGTTATGGATTGATATTGGTAGTACTATTACAACTTGAAATTTAGTCTTCCGCCTATTAAATTATGTTGTTCATTAACTGTTGGTTCTTATTTATTAACGGATTTAAATGGAATCAAGGTAATTAAATTCAGTTGTTCGGCTTGCCTAGTTTTTACTAGTAGGTGCCATCACGACTCCCGAGGGTGGGAAATTCGGGTCGTGACAAGTTGGTATCAGAGCTCTAGGTTACATAGGTCTCACAATTCACAGACAAGCTTAGTATAGTCTGAGGGATTGGTACAGAGACGTCTGTATTTATCCCCCAGAGGCTATAGAGTTAGGAAAAACTTCACATCTATTCTTTCCTGTCGTGCCGTTTGGTTTCTCAATGCTAATTGAGTTTCTACTCTGTTCTTTCGCAGATGCCGAGAACACGTGCTTCCTCATCCGCTGATCAGCAGCCCGAGCCCCCAGCAGCAGCTCCCACGAGGGGCAGAGGGTGAGGCCGAGGCCGTGCTAGAGGCCGAGGTAGGGGCAGAGCTCAGCCCGGAGCAGCGACACCAGTGGCGGAGCCTCAGGTTCAGTTTGACGAGGAGATTCCGGCCCAAACAACTCCAGTGGGCCCAGCTCAGGTCCCAGAGGGGTTCATTGCTACCCCAGTACTTCAGGATGCTCTGGTCTGTCTAGTGGGCCTCATGGAGAGTGTCACCCAGGCAGGCTTGCTTCCTGTAGCACCAGCCGTCTCTCAGGCTGGAGGAGGGGCCCAGACTCCTGCTACTCGCGCTCTGGAGCAGGTGGCTCCCCAGTTTCAGACTCCAGCAGCTCAGCCAGTTGGAGCAGTTCAGCCGCGTGTGGTAGCCCAGGCTGGTGACAGAGCAGCTATGACTGCCGATGCCTTGTGGAGATTGGATAGGTTCACCAAGCTCTTCACTGCCACTTTCAGCGGTGCATCTTCTGAGGATCCCCAAGATTATCTAGACAGTTGTCACGAGATTCTCAGGAACATGGGGATAGTGGAGACCAATGGGGTCGATTTTGCTACTTTTCGCCTATCTGGATCCGCCAAGACTTAGTGGAGAGATTATTGTTTGGCTAGACCAGCAGGATCACCAGCTTTGACTTGGGAGCTGTTCACTAAGCTATTCTTGGAGAAGTTTCTTCCCGTTACTCAGAGAGAGATCTATCGGAGGCAGTTTGAGCGTCTCCAGCAGGGTTCCATGACTGTTACTCAGTACGAGACCAGGTTTAACGAGTTGGCCCGTCATGCTCTACTTATACTTCCCACTGAGAGAGAGAGAGTTAGGAGGTTCATTGTGGGACTTATCCAGCCTATTCGAATCCAGATGGCTAAGGAGACGGGGGGTGAGATTTCTTTTCAGGAGACGGCCAATGTGGCCAGGAGAGTCGAGATGGTTTTATCACAAGGAGGTGGTCAGGGGTCTGACAAGAGGCCTCGTCATTCAGGCAGATTCAGTGGCGCTTCGTCTGGAGGTAGGGATTCGTATGGTAGAGGCCATCCTCCTAGGCCTTTCCAGTCGGTACTTCAGGTTTCTCACGGTGCTTCAGGTGGCCGTGGTTCTCACATGCAGTATTCTGATCAGCAGTCCTATAGTTCACCACCAGCTCCTATCAGTGCACCGTCGCTCCAGAGTTTTCAGGGTGGTCATTTAGGTCGTCAGGGTCAGCAGTCTCAGCAGCCGAAGACTTGTTATACTTGTGGTGATACGGGTCACATTGCTAGATTTTGTCCTCGAGCATCGAGCAGCTCTCAGTATCCGGGTTCCCGTGCCATGGTCCAGGCACCGAGTGTTCCACAGCCTGCCCAGCCAGCTAGAGGTGGGGGTAGAGGTGCTAGAGGTGGAGGTAGAGGTGTTAGAGGTGGAGCTCAAGCCACTAGAGGTGGAGGCCAGCCAACAACAGGCCGTCCAAGGGATGTAGTCCAGGGTGGTGGGGACCAGCCCCGATTTTATGCTCTTCCAGCCAGGCCGGAGGCTGAGGCTTCCGTGCAGTTATCACAGGTACGGTTCTGGTTTGTAGTAGGGATGCTTCACTGCTATTTGATCCAGGGTCTACATACTCTTATGTGTAATCTTATTTTGCGCCGTATCTGGTCATGCCCAGTGATTCCTTAAGTGCTCCTGTTTATGTGTCCACCCCGGTGGGTGATTCTATTATGGTAGATCGTGTTCATCGTTCTTGCGTGGTTGTGATTGGGGGTCTTGAGACCCGAGTAGACTTATTACTGTTGGACATGGTTGATTTTGATGTCATACTGGGGATGGACTGGTTATCACCTTACCACGTTATCTTGGGTTGTCATGCCAAGACTGTGACCTTAGCCTTATCGGGTTTACCTCGTTTAGAGTGGAGAGGGACTCCTGGTCATTCTATCCGTAGTGTTATCTCATATATGAAAGCCTAGCGAATGGTCGAGAAGGGGTGTTTGGCCTATTTGGCATATGTTCGTGATTCTAGTGCCGATGTTCCTTCTATTGATTATGTGCCCGTTGTTCGTGAGTTTCCAGAGGTATTTCCTTCAGACCTACCGGGTATGCCACCCAACAGGGATGTTGAGTTCTGCATTGATTTGGCCCCGGGCACTCAGCCCATTTCTATTCTGCCATATCATATGGCCCCGCCTGAGTTGAAAGAGTTGAAGGAGCAATTGCAAGACTTGCTTGATAAGGGCTTCATTAGGCCCAGTGTCTCGCCATGGGGTGCGCCGGTGTTGTTTGTCAAGAAGAAGGACGGATCGATGAGAATATGTATAGATTACCGGCAATTGAACAAGGTCACAATCAAGAATAAGTATCCATTGCCGAGGATTGATGATTTGTTCGACCAGCTTCAGGGTGCCCAAGTGTTTTCTAAGATCGACTTGAGATCTGGCTACCATCAGTTGAGGATTAGGGCGTCCGATGTCCCTAAGACAGCTTTCCGCACTCGGTACGGGCATTATGAGTTCTTGGTGATGTCGTTCGGGTTGACGAATGCTCCAGCAGCTTTCATGGATTTGATGAGCCGAGTGTTCAGGACTTACTTGGATTCGTTCGTGATAGTCTTCATTGACGATATTTTGATTTCTTCCCGCAGCCGGGAGGAGCATGAGCAACATCTGAGAGTGGTTCTTCAGACTCTGAGAGATAGTCAGCTGTATGCTAAGTTTTCGAAGTGTGAGTTCTGGTTGAGTTCAGTTGCTTTCTTGGGCCATGTGGTTTCAGCAGAGGGTATTCAGGTAGATCCAAAGAAGATAGAGGCAGTCAAGAACTGGCCTCGACCCACATCAGCTACTGAGATCCGGAGTTTCTTGGGTTTGGCAGGCTATTATTGTCGGTTCGTGGAGGGGTTTTCATCTATTGCAGCCCCGATGACCAAGTTGACCCAGAAGGGTGCCCAGTTTAGGTGGTCGGATGAGTGCGAGGCGAGCTTCCAGAAGCTCAAGACTGCTTTGACTACTGCGCCAGTGTTGGTTTTGCCTACAGGTTCAGGCCCATATACAGTTTATTGTGATGCATCTCGTGTTGGGCTTGGTGCGGTGTTGATGTAGAATGGCAAGGTCATTTCTTATGCTTCGCTTCAGTTGAAGATTCATGAGAAGAAGTATCCAGTCCATGATTTGGAGTTAGCAGCCATTGTTCACGCGCAGAAGATTTGGAGGCATTATTTGTATGGCGTGGCATGCGAGGTGTTCACGGACCATAAGAGTTTGCAATACTTGTTCAAGCAGAAGGAGCTGAATTTGAGGCAGAGAAGGTGGTTGGAGCTGTTAAAAGACTATGATATCACCATCTTATATCATTCGAGAAAGGCCAATGTGGTGGCCGATACTTTGAGTAGGAAGTCAGCCAGTATGGGCTGTCTTGCGTATATTCTGGTCGGTGAGAGACCGCTTGCTTTGTATGTCCAGGCTTTGGCCAATCAGTTCGTGAGGTTGGATGTTTCTGAGCCCAGCCGTGTATTACCTTGCACAGTTTCTCGCTCTTCTTTATTGGAGCGTATCCGAGATCGCCAGTATGATGATCCTCATTTGTGTGTCCTCAGAGACACGATGCAGCACGGAGGTGCCAAGCAGGTTACACTAGGAGATGATGGATTTTTGAGGATGCAGGGTCATATTTGTGTGCCTGGTGTGGATGGACTTCGGGAGTTGATCCTAGGGGAGGCCCATAGTTCCCGGTACCCTATTCATCCGGGCGCCGCCAAGATGTATCGGGATTTGCGGCAGCATTATTGGTGGAGGAGAATGAAGATGGACATTGTTGCGTATGTGGCTCGGTGTTTGAATTGTCAGCAGGTTAAGTACGAGCATCAGAGACCTGGTGGTCTGTTCCAGAAGATTGAGATTCCTGAGTGGAAGTGGGAGCGGATCACTATGGACTTCGTTGTTGGGCTCCCACAGACTCAGAGGAAGTTCGATGCAGTGTGGGTTATTGTTGATCGGCTGACCAAGTCAGCACATTTCATTCCTGTGGCTGTCTCCTATTCTTCCAAGAAGTTAGCTGAGTTCTATATCCGGGAAATTGTCCGTCTTCATGGTGTGCTCGTGTCTATCATTTCGGACCGAGGTACGCAGTTCACCTCACATTTCTGGAGAGTAGTTTAGCAGGAATTGGGCACACGGGTTGAGTTGAGCACAGATTTTCATCCTCAGATAGACGGGCAGTCCGAGCGGACTATTCAGGCAGTCCGAGCGGACTATTCAGATTTTGGAGGATATGCTCCGAGCTTATGTCATTTACTTTAGAGGCTCATGGGATTAGTTTTTGCCTTTAGCGGAGTTTGCCTACAACAACAGCTACCAGTCGAGCATCGAGATGGCTCCTTAAGAGGCTCTATATGGTAGGCGGCGTCGGTCTCCGGTCGGATGGTTTGAGCTGGGAGAGGCTCGGTTGCTGGGTACGGATCTGGTACAGGATGCTTTGGACAAGGTTAGGATCATTCAGGATAGGCTTCGTACAGCTCAGTCCAGACAAAAGAGTTATGCCGACCGTAAGGTTCGTGACTTGGCATTCATGGTCGGTGAGCGAGTATTTCTTCGGGTGTCGCCTATGAAGGGCGTGATGAGATTTCGAAAGAAGGGAAAGCATAGCCCTAGGTTCATTGGCCCGTTTGAGATTCTTGATCGAGTGGGAGAGGTGGCTTACAAACTTGCGTTACCGCCGAGCTTATCAGCCGTGCACCCAGTGTTTCACGTGTCTATGCTTCGGAAGTATCACGGCGATCCATCCCACGTGTTAGACTTCAGCACTGTCCAGTTGGACAAGGACTTGTCATATGAGGAGGAGCCGGTAGCTATTCTAGACCGGCAGGTTCGTCAGTTGAGATCAAAGAGTTTTCCTTCTGTTCGTGTTCAGTGGAGAGGTCAGCCTGCTGAGGCATCGACCTGGGAGTCCGAGTCCGATATGCGGAGCTGTTATCCCCATCTTTTCCCCGACTCAGGTACTTCCTTCTTATGTTCGTTCGAGGACGAACGGTTGTTTTAGAGGTGGAGGATGTGATGACCCAAAAGGTCATCACTTGTTTTAGAAACCAATTCAGTGTTCCGAGTCCTAAAAACCTCTTTTTTACCTCACCTCGATTTGCCTGTGCAGTCCGGGCGCGTAGCCGGAAAGCCATTATATGAAAAACTGTGGAAAATGATGCATTTTGCCTTTAAAATGAATTTAAGTTGACTTCGGTCAACATTTTAAGCAAACGAACCCGGATCCGTGTTTCGACTATCCCGAGAGGTCCGTAAGAAAATATGGGACTTGGGCGTATGCCCGGAATCGGTTTCCGAGGTCCTAAGCCCAAGAAATGAATTTTTAAAGAAAATTGTTTTCTGAAAAATATATGAGTTTTTGAAAATGAAATGTGTTTGAAATTTGATGGTATCGGGCCTGTATTTTGGTTCCGGAGCCCGGTATAGGTCTTATATGTGATTTAAGTCGAGAGTGTGAAGTTTGGTAAGAAACGGACTTGAAATGACGTGAATCGGACCTTATTTGAGAAAATTAGAAAATTTGATGTTCTTAAGTGATTTCATGATTTTGATGCTAAATTCATAGTTGTAGATGTTATTTTGGTGATTTGAATGCACGAGCGAGTCCGTATGACGTTTTTTGGGTTAGTGTGCATGTTGGGTTTGGAGCCCCGAGGGCTCGGGTGAGTTTTGGATAGGCCACGGAGTGAAATTTGACTTAGGAAATTTGCTGGTGTGTTGCAGGTGTGTAGCAGGCCTCTGATCTCGCATCTGCGAGATCAGGCATCGCAATAGCGATGCAAGCAGGGTCCGCAAATGCGAGAAATTCGTCGCAAATGCGAAGAACTCCGGGCCAGCCTTATCTCGCATTTGCGAGATACACTTAGCAAATGCGAAGTGTTCAGTTTATGCCTGAAGTCGCAAATGCGACACAAGTATCGCAAATGCGGTATCGCAGATGCGACAGGCCTATCGCAAATGCGAAGAAGTCCGGAAAATTGACTTGGTCGCAAATGCGACATTTCGTTCGCAAATGTGAAAGTCCCAGTATTCTGAAGGGTTCGCAATTGCGAACCTTGGTCGCAATTGCGACATCAGAGACCTGTAAATTCATAACTTAGACGCATTTCAACCATTTTTTCACACTCTTTGAAAACCAAAACACTCTATGGCGATTTCTCGAAGGCAATTTCTTCTCCAAATTGATTGTAAGTTATTTCTAACTCGCTTTCTTCAATCTGTAACATCTTTTCACATGATTTCAACTCAAAATCAAAGGTTTTCATGGGGGAAATTGGGTGTTTTGGGTAGAATCTAGTTTTCTCAAATTTTGGAGATTTGGACCTCGATTTGAGGTCCGATTTAAAAACAAATTGTATATTTGAGTTCATGTGTGAATGGGTAGTCGGATTTTTGTTCATACCTCGGGTTTTGACCATGTGGGCCCGGGGTCGATTTTTGACTTTTGGGGAAAAACTCTAGAAAACTTGTTTCCATGCATTAGAATTGATTCATTTAGCATTTATTGATCTAATTAAGTAACTTGTGGCTAGATACGAGCGAATTGGTGGTGGAATCAAGAGGTAAATCGAGAGTTAAGGCTTGAACTGTGTTCGAGGCATCGAGGTAAGTGTTTGGTCTAACCTTAGCTTGAGGGATTAGGAGTTATGTCCTATTTGCTATGTGATATTTATTGAGTACGACGTATAGGCATGGTGACGAGTATCTATACGTTGGTGTCAAGCATGCACGTGAGTCTTGTATTATTATTAAAATGACTCTGTTTGTATTGTTCATGCCTTTATGTGATGCTTTCTATTGTTGAGCAAAGTTGTGGAGATAATGGTGATATTTGAACATTTAGGAGCGTTGGCTCAAGTTCTGAGGTGAATTGTGGAAGAATAATTGGTAATTGAACCTTATAGAGCATTGGCTCAAATTGTGAATCAAGTTGTGAAGTAAATGTGAAAAAGAGAAGAGGATTATGGACGTTGTTGTTTTTGAAAATTGTTTCCTTGCCGTGATGTTGTTGTCTTATATTGTTCCCTTGCCGGGATTTTTTTATGATTCATTTATTCCTTGCCCTTATTGTTTGTGGTTGTTGTTTGGGTGAGGAAGAGTGTAAAGCACGAAGGTTGATGCTGTGCATTATTTTGGTGAGAGAGTGTTAAAGCACGAAGGGTGATGCCGTGTATGATTTTTGTGAGAAAGAGTCTAAAGCACGAAGGGTGATGTCGTGCCGCACGATGTACCATTCCGTGCCGATTATATTGATTTTATGGTGAGAGTAAAAGCACGAAGGGTGATGCCGTGCAGTTTATATTGATATTTATGGTGAGGATGAGAGTAAAAGCACGAAGGGTGATGTCGTGCACTTGTTTGATTTCTGATTCTTGTTAATAGTTGAATTGTGGTGTTCCCTATATTTACCTGATGTCTTCCTGTTGCCACCTGATATTTCCCCGCAGCATGTTTCCCCCTCCCATCCTTGACTGTATATTTCTGCTTTTATTTTTCCACTGTACATTATTTATCTGCACAGGTTTATTTGGTAGTCTGGTCCTAGCCTCGTCACTACTTCGCCGAGGTTAGGCTAGGCACTTACCAGCACATGGGGTCGGTTGTGCTGATACTACACTCTGTACTCTTTTTTGCAGATCCCGGTGTTGTAGATTTCGGACCGCAGTGAGATTTCTGCTCCTTGTTCATCAAGAGACCCGAGGTAGTCCTGCAGGCGTCCGCAGGCCTTGGCGTCTCCCTCTATCTATTATTCTTGTTTCTTTTATGTAATCCCAGAGACAATATTTTGTTATTTCTTTCAGACCTCTATTTGTAGTACTCTTAGAAAGTCTGTGAAGTTGTGAGACCAGTCTTGGGTAGATTGTTATGGATTGATATTGGTAGTACTATTACAACTTGAAATTTAGTGTTCCGCCTATTAAATTATGTTGTTCATCCGGTTGGTTCTTAATTATTAATGGATTTAAAATGGAATCAAGGTAATTAAATTCAGTTGTTTGGCTTGCCTAGCTTTCACTAGTAGGCGCCATCACGACTTCCGAGAGTGGGAAATTCGGGTCGTGACAATATTATGTCGGATTCAATAAAGATATACATATGTGTGTTTGATAAGAATATATACCAAAAAGCTATAATATTTAGGGGTTATAATGGTTTAGTTGGAAAACCATTTGAAAAGAAAATTAAAATACTTGTGATTTTCTACCCTTAATTCTGGAGAATAAAACCTTCATGATTTTCTACTTCTGCTTTGAGATTAAAATCTGCGTGATTTTTACCCATTGAGAATAAAGTATTTGTGACTTTCTATTCATTTAACGGAGTAAAGTCTAAGTGAATTTTTATTCGTTTTGGAGATTAAAATTTTAGTGATTTTGTACTCTAATTTATTACACGGTTTGAAGATTAAAAACTTCACCGTTTGTAAGATCTGGTTGTATCAGATAATGCTTGGTTTGAAGATTAAAAACTTCACCGTTTATTAGTTTTGGTTGTGTCAGATTGATTTGAAGATTAAAAACTTTATTAGTTATTAATTCTGACTGTGTCGTGATACAAACAACAGTTCCTGCAATTGGCTCTACAAAGTAATAGGGGAAGTGAATATGAATCTCCTTTTGAAAAAATATGTTTAGAATATGGTATTATTCATCAAACGATTGTCCCTTAGTCACTGCAATCTAATGGAATTGCAGAAAGAAAGAATAGAACGTTAAATGAGATGATTAATGCCTTGTTGATAAGTTCTGATTTAACCCAGAACTTGTTGGGGGGGGGGGGGGAGCTATTCTTACAGCTAACTGAATATACTCAATCGAGTTCCCCATAGCAAGACGCAATCAATTCCATATGAAAAATGGAATGGAAGGAAGCCCAACTTAAATATTTTAAAGTGTGGGGGTGCTTAGCTAAAATGTATGTTCCTAAATTCAAGAGGGTAAAAAAACGAACTGGGAATTATTGATTGCGTTTTCATAGGACATGCATCAAATAGTAAGGTATATCATTTCCGAGTTCATAAAACAGAAAATCCCGATATTCATATTAATACGGTAATCGAATCAGATAATGCTGAATTCTTTGAGAATATTTATTCGTATAAATAGGAATGTGAGTCGTCTAGTGAAATATCTAAGCAACTTCAGAAGAAGCAAAGGAAAATACACCTAATGAGGTGAATCTAAGACGTAGTAAATGTCAAAGGACAACCACTTCCTTTGGATCTTTCTGATATTTTTGTTGGAAAATGGTTTCAAACTTTTAAAAAAATTATGTCTTCCTCGAAAAGAAGCAGTCAATAGTGAGATAGAATCCATATAAGGAATCATACTTGGGAATTGGTTGATCTTCCTCCAGAAAATAAACCTATGGATTCTAAGTGGATTTTCAAAAGGAAAATGAAAGCTGATGGTGCTATTGACAAATATATGACAAGGTTAGCTGTCAAAGGGTTTAGACAACGAGAAAGTATTGATTACTTTGACACTGACTCGCTGGTAACGAGGATTACATCTATTGGGGGTGTTAATAGCGTTAGCCACTGTATATGGCCTTGAAATCCATCAGATGGATGTGAAGAAAACCTTCTTAAATGGAGATTTGGAGGACTAAATTTATAAGAAACAACCTGAAGGATTTGTGGTTCCCAAAAAAGAGAAGAAGTTGTGTCGACTTGTTAAGTCTCTTTACGGATTGAAACAAGTATCCAAAATAATGGCATTCAAAATTTGACCAAATAATGAGTATAACAAATGTATTTAAATTAAAGATACTCCAAATTATGTAGTCATTATTTGAAATAATAGAAAAGGTACATGAAATATTTAAAATACGGGGGTATTTAGCTTATACGTGGCAAAAGCTAATATTATGCGCAATGTCTATATTATTTAGAATAACTTTGATATGGTAGTTAGTAAATTCATTACTTGTTCAGTCTTAGTGAAGACTAGTCGTTGAAACTACCAATTCGAAAGTTGGTCACGCGCCTTTCTCGAAAGATTGTTTTTTTTTTTGAAAGTTTATATTGTTTAGTTCTTTTATAAAAGGATGTCATTTCGAAGGTTGGGACTTTTCATGAAAAGATACGTTTGTATGTTTTTGTATGGACACGACCATTTATGAACAAATGTATTAATAAGTTGGTCTATAATATAGTGAACCAACCGATGAAAATGATGAAAATCCATAGTGAGTTGGATTTGCTTCATGAATGAAGGTGTTATAATTTGCATATCGTATAAACATGTATTCTATTTGTGGAATATGAATAAATAACATACAAAATGCTAGTAAAAAGCGAAGTGGTAGCGAAATGTATTATATATTAAAAGGTTGTAGCCACAACCGTTACCAATCATTCCAGCTGTTGTTATAATATACTATTGCTACATTAAGTGTAGTCAATAATCTGATATGCAATAGAAAGCCGAGACGTATTAGTCTGCGACATAAGGAAGTTTGCATTGAACTGTCATGACGATAAAATGAGTTTTATTTGATATATATCCATAACTATGCATTGCACTGTAATAAATATCATGTAGTTATTGAGGGGTATAGTGATGCAAATTGGATCGCCGGATCAACCTAAACTAAATTCACAAGTGGATAATTTTTACAATCAGTGAAGTTGCAGTGTCATGGAAATCGTCCAAACAAATGTGCATTGCCACTCTACAATGGAGGCTGAGTTTATAGCCTTAGTCAAGGCCGGTGAAGAGGTTGAATTGCTCCCATTCCATCTTAGCACAAAATTGGCACCTATATGCATATATTGCGGTGGTCAAGCGGCAATAGAAAGAGCTGAGAGCATTACTACTCTCTAGAGGAATTATCATAATGGACTATGTGAAGTTAAGCGATAATGTGTCGGATCCATTTACCTAACTAGAGAGGTAGATGGAAGATCATCGAGGGGAATCAGACTATAGTTGAGGACAAGTCGTTGTGGCGGTAACTCTACCTAGAAGATTGGAGATCCTTAGATCTAGGTTCAAGGAGCTCAAACAATGTCATTATTGACGGTTCAACATTGTCAAATAAAATTTCTTTTTGGTCCATTCTCGTGATGAGACAATGTTCAGTACCAAGGACAAAGCGTTAAGGCTTTTTAATGGTTTCTAAGTTTGATACGGGGTATATGAAATAGTGTATCTACGGGATAACATATTTAGGAATCACCTACGTAAGTGTGAAGTGTTAGCCGCTTCAAGGAGAGTTCTGTAAGGCCAATTCTCTACGCACTTATGAAACCAGGTGGTGTTCATGGCTGAAACGAACACAACAATTTGAGAACCAAAGACGGTTAACGGTTGATTGTGTACTTATGGTAGTCTAGGTATACAGTAAAGTTCGACGGTTCAAATATATCAAAATCTACCAATTGACCGAGTATATCCGGCAAATGTCACTACGAAAAGTTCAAAGGGAAACCTGCTTATCCAGTGCGATTAATTCTTAATTGCGAATCACATAAGTTTTTTGCATGTTTTTAAACGTATTTCCATTCCCCATTCATGTGGGGGATTGTTAGGTTTCATGAACGGAAATAGAAGAGGCACCTTTTGAATTGTACCTCTTCATCTCACCCTTTCATTGCCTATAAATTTAGTGGCTTAACCTCACTTTTCAGATATGAAAAATCAAAAAAACTTCTCCCCTTTTTCCTACCTTGTTGCATTATTTTTCCAAATAGACAAAGTGTCAAGTGTGATTTGCTCCGTTTATTGAGTTCGTTGAAGTTCTATAATTTCGATTGCCAGTATTACAGAATAGTTTTTTCGTTCTATCATGGGAGGAAGCAATCCATAACCTTGGGCAACGATGAGGGTATTAAATTTCTTAAGGACACGCAAGCAACTTGTGGGCTCGGAAATAATTTTATGTTTTGTTTTATTAAACTAACATTTCTTTACTTCTCTAATATTCTGGTTTTGAACGTAGATTACCAACAGTTTCAACCGAGGTTGTATGTATTGAAGTTCAAAGAGAGCATCTATAACAAAAGTGAACGTTTTTTCTACTTCCAATCTCCCTCCTAGCCTTGTTTGTACTTTGCCTTGCAACTCAATGTTTTTCTTTCTTCATGTCTAGTTCACCATCTGTGCCTTTAAGAACAGAGAATGAGATCATCGCAGAAGACTAAGCTTCGCATTACTCAAATATGTCCCTACAGAGTTGCTCTCTTTCTATAAACTTATTCAGCGGCATGAAAAATTAATTGCACTGTTCTAGCGGTGCTCTCATCTTAATAGTAAGCTGTGGGGAAAAGGAATCAGGCATAAAACAATCCTTATTTCTTCAATTCAGTATTTTAGTACATCTAAAGACATCATATGGTTAAAAACATATAACAAAAAATTAGACTGAAACAGAGATTTACAGTGAACCAACTGAAATAAGAGATTCCTTCTCCCTTATACAGACAATTTATTTATGCCATATATCGTGGATTGAGAGACTAGAAAAAGCTATGTTGAGAACAGAAAAGAGACTCTTGTCTCTGTTAAGTTTGGGATGGGTGTACGGAGTGCTCAGTTTGCACATAGGGAAATATAATATGAAAGTCATATGTTGCTATCACACGAAACATAATAAAATTAAGGTGCAACACAACCCTTGTGTTTCAGTCAAGTCCTGTGTCATTCATCGTCAAGCTCCCATTTTATCACCAATTGATCAAAAAAAAAATACAAAATAACCAAATCCATGGGTTACTAGTTGAATAAGCATATTTTTACTTCATTTTCTTTAGCTACAATCACTTTCTTATCTCAGTGAGAATTCAAATAGAAAATGTATTGACCGTGACAATGCACAGTTGCTTTTGTTAGGGATGCATAAAAATCTTTAAGTGCAAGCCTTTGGTTACATTTTTGCATTGAAAAATAATCAATATTTATAAAGTAATTGATAAATAGTCACTATTTAATGGGGAGATAAAATCTAGATAAACATATCCTTAGTTGAAATATGAAAAATTTAGCATAATATGATGGATTTTGCATTTTTTACAAGTAAAGTCTAATTTTTTGTTCTCGAATTTATGAAAAAAAATGCTGAAGTTAAAAAAAAAAAAAAGTAACTCGGGGGCAAAATGCTGGCCTTCGAAAAATCAACCCCAATAGTCATCTGTTTCCATCTTTTTACTTCTTTCTCAAAGTGAACCCCAATCGGCGACAACACTGAAAAAGACTTGAATACACCTTCTTATCAAGAAAAATAAGGAATCAACACAGAAAATATTCACATATTGGGAATAAGCATATGGCTGGAAACAAAAATTAAAATAGACAATGAGAGTTGGACCTTATTGAAGCAATTTTCCTTTGATTTTTGATTTGATAAAATCGCCGATCACGCTCAATTTTAATCCTAAAAAGGATAAGCAGTAACTGCTAATGGCTTATGAGTCCAGAGTCGAATCCCGTAGAGAATTAAGGCTTAGATATACTGTTCAATATCGCTAAGAAATACAAATTCAAACAATTTCCTAGTCATAAAGATTGTGATTTTTATTTTAAACTACTTAACTAATATATACTAGAAAGCAGTGAAAACTATCAACTAAAGAGAAAAAAGTGAATTTAAGTGTTACGATCTGACTGATCATTTTGTGTATTTGTACCCTCGTTTCCCCTTTTGATGCTTCACACATGTGTATTTGTGGTCTTATGACTTTGTGGTTTGATTAGTTTCATTCCAGGTAGGTTTTGGGTTGAGTTGAGCCCTTTGGTTCATAGTTTAGAAGCCTAGGTTGAAAGTGTTGACCAAACTTTGTCTTTTGTGAAATCAACCCCGGAACGGTATTTTGATGGCTCCGATAGGTTTGTATCATGATTTTGAACTTGGGCGTATGTCTGAAATCGAATTCGGAGGTCCGTAGGTTGATTTATGTTGTTTTGCCGAAAGTTGGCAATTTGAGGTTTAGAAGCCTTCCCAAGTTTGACCGTATGTTCACTTTTGACTATAGCGTTCAGAATTTAGTTTGGGGCTAAGAATAGGTCCGTTATTCTATCTAGAACTTGTCTGCAAAATTTGGTGTCATTTGGAGTTGCTTTGATAGGATTTTGACGCTTGGTTGCAATTCTAAAGGTTCTTGAACTTTTCTTTGAAATACATGCTTTTTGATATTCGACTCGTAGTTGTAGATGTTATTTTATATTTTGATCGCGAGGCCGAATTCTTATGATATTTTTAAACTTGTGTGAATATTTGGTTTGGAGTCCCGAGGGCTCGGATGAGTTTCAGATATGTCGCGGAATGGTTTTGGACTAAAAAGAGGTTGCTAGTGTGCTGGTGCTGCAGTTATCGCAATTGCGAGCACTAGCATCGCAATTGCGAACATGGCAAGGGAGGCTTAGTATCGCAATTACGATACCTTGTTCGCACTTGCGAAGTCTGGGATTGGTGCTAGTTCGCATTTGCGACTGTTTTCTCGCATTTGCGAGTTGGACTGTGTCGCAATTGCGACACCTCCTTAGTGTGTTAGTAGCTGCAATTGCGAGATTTTCTTCGTAATTGCGAACCCTGTGTTGCAATTTCGACATCTGCAACTGAACAAAAGTTAGAAAAGTGGGGATTTTAGTCTCATTTTTCTTATTTTAGAACCTTAGATCGATAGGAGGCAATTTGGAGAGGGAATTCATCTACAAACACTGGATAAGTGATTCTAATCAATTTTCAATTATATTTCATGATTATATCTTAGATTGAAAATCAAATTTATGAGAATCAAAGAGGAAATTTAGGGATTTTATCTAAGTTTTAAAAAATGAACATTTGGGTTTTGAGAGTCGATTTGGACTCGGATTTGAAAATAAAATACATATATGGACTCGTGGGGTTATGAGTAGTCGGAATCTACCCTTGGATCTGAGTTTTGACTGGGCTGACCCGGGGTTGACTTTTGTTGACTTTTTGAGAAATATGTAAAGATCATAGCTTTATATATTGTAAATGATTTCTCTTGCATTGTTTGATATTATTAAGTCATTTCTGGTTAGATTCGAACAATGTGGAGGCGAATTTTAGGGGACAAGCTATTTTCGAGGGTTGATTTGGCCTAGTTGAGGTAAATATCTTGTCCAACTTTGTGTGGGGGAACTACCCCTTAGGGTTTGGGTTGGTTGTGTTGTTTGTGCTATGTGGAAGACGTGTACACGAGGTGACGAGTGTGTACACGGGCTTTATGTGGTATTTTGACCGAACAAACTTCTAGACTTCTTCCATGCATTTAATTGAATTTGTTACAACATGTTACATCTTTCACTGTTAAATTCACTCTCGCATGCTCTAATTGACTTTGTTAGCATTTGTTCTATTCCTTTGTTGTTGTAATTGCTCTTATATGTTTTAGTTAAAGTTGTTACCTCTCTTATTGTCTTGTTACCCTTTCTTGTTGAATTACTCTTATTTAAAGTTGTTGTTTCATGGAATATCTTCACGATAGGATGATAGGTTATTGATGTTAAAATTGTGAAAGTCATTATCAGATTGAGGTTGAAATTTTTAATTGTTGAGATATCTCCCTTGTTGAGTATTCCTTATACATTTTATTCGTAATTGAGATTTTGTACACACTGTGATTGAGCCATGGGCTATATGTTTTGGTACATTGGTATTGTTAATTTGGCAAGTGTTGTGGCATATGTGCACATATGGTGCGAGGTGATTATTGTGTTGTGATACTGATATGCATGCGGTAGTATAATGATAGGGGTTGATACGCATGCGTTGAGATAAGGTGGGATTTATACGTGTACTGATAGTAAGGGAATTACTTGAAGCCACGGGGTGAGATAAGAGGGCTAAAACGCGTGTAGCTATTTCGAAAAAATATTTTTAAAAATAAATGCAAGGCTCACACGGTGATATAAGGAAAGATTGTGATTGAAATTGTAAAATGTGAATATGAGGCGTGGTACCTCGGTTGTGATTCTTGTTGTACATCCTACGTTGAAGAGGCTTTTTGTTTGAACAACCCTTGTTGTTTTCTCCATTTCTTACTTGTAATTGTCCGTGTTTGACTACTTGTTGTTTCATCATGTGTTCACTACTTGTTGCCTTTGCCGCTTAAATTTCCGTTGTTAGCTTACATTATTGAATTGCTTACTTATTATTTATTTCCTCGCTTTTCATTATTAGACTATGCTATACTTTATTTAGTTTCTTTTATCCTAGTAGGTATCTTTACCTGACCTCGTCACTAATCTACCGAGGTTAGGCTTGATATTTACTGGGTACCGTTGTCGTGTACTCATTCTACACTTCTGCATATTTTTGTGCATCCAGGTACATCTGCCCGTGCCGGACGCTAGTGATTGACTAACTACTTTCAGAGACTTCAGGGGTACACCTACTCAACGTTCGCATGCCTCGAAGTCACCTTCTGCTTTTAGATGTTCTACTGTTTATTTCCTGTTCCAAAACAGTATTGTATTTCGAGACTATTAGTACATTCTTGTAGAGATTATGACTCGGTTCCACCAGGTTTTGGGGAGTTTTGAACAGTTGTACCGCTTGGGTTCTGTTATGATATTTTAATAGTTTAAAGTTATTATTTATGGTATTTCTCAATGCATGTTAGGCTTACCTAGTCTTAAAGACTAGGTGCCATCATGACATCCTAAGGTGGAAATTTGGGGTCATGACAAGTTGGTATAGAGCTCTAGGTTCATAGGTCTTTCGAGTCATAAGCAAGTTTAGTAGAGTCTTGCGGATCGGTACAGAGACGTCTGTACTTATCTTCGAGAGGCTACAAAACTGTTAGGAAATTTAACTCCTTTGATTCTTTAACGTGTGAATTGGTTGACTTCAAAATTTGAATCTTTTTCTTCTATTCTCTCACAGATGGCGAGTACACGCACTGCTGGATCCGATGATCAGACACCCACGCCGCCTGCTAGAGGTGCGAGAGGCTAGGGCTACGGTAGAGGCCGAGGAGGGGCACGTGCTGCATCTAGAGCACCTGCCCTAGCAGTAACTGAGGATCCACTAGTAGATCTAGTTGGGGGACAGGAACCCGAGGCACCTGTTTCCTACCCTGGACTTCAGGAGACCCTAGCACAGTTTTTGAGCATGTTCGGCACTCTAGCTCAGGCGAGATTGATTCCCCTTGCACTAGCCACATCTCAGGCTGGGGGAGGAGCTTAGATTCCCGCGTTTTGTACTCTAGAGCAGCGGGTCCATATTGATCAGTCTTGGGTGTCATGCGAGCATAGCTCGTTATACCAGTTCAGCCTGAGGTCAGGCCAAAGGCATCTGAGGAGGAGCAGAGGAGACTTTAAAGGTTCAAAAAGTATGATCCTCCTACTTTCAGTGGTATAGCTACCTAGGATGCGCAGGGTTTTCTAGAGAAGTGTCGTCGTATTGTGGAGGTGAGTGGAGTTTCTTTTACTACATTTCATCTCTCAGGAGCAGCGTACCGGTGGTGGTAGGCTTACGAGGAAGGTAGGCCAGCTGGTGCAGCCCCACTTACTTCAGATTAGTTTTCAAAGATGTTCTTGAGAGAGTTTGTTCCCCAGACCCTTCGTGATGCATGGAAAACTGAGTTTGAGCAGATGCGTTAGGGGACTATGTCAGTGTCAGAGTATGCTATCAGATTCAGTGCGTTGTCCCGACATACACCTGCCTTGGTTTCTACAATTAGAAAGCGAGTCCGCAGATTTATCGAGGGGCTCAACTATGGTATTAGATTAAGCATGGATCGAGAGTTGGAGATGGATAATCCATATCAGCAGGTGGTAAAGATCGCGCGGAGGTTAGAGGGTATGCATGGCCATGAGAGAGAGGACAGGGAGACCAAGTGGCCTCGAGATTCGGGAGGATATATTGGTGCCCGCGCTCCGGCTACGGCCCGTCATGGTAGCGGCTATGTGAGCCCCCAGTTTATTCAGCACTTCTAGCTACTAGCGGTGCTCCTGCTATTGCGAGGTCCCAGGTTGCCCATTTCGCTCAGCCACTTTCTATTTCACCTCCTGCACGGGGTGCCTTCAGCGGTCAGTCTAGCCGACCAGGTCAGGGTCAGTTTCGGTGTCCACGCCCACCGAGAGCTTATTTTTATTGTGGCAATACTAGACATATGGTGAGGGATTGCCCCAGACGCAGGAGGCGTGCACCTCCATAGACTACTCAGGCTCCACAGATTCCACAGGGTCCACAGGTTTCTCAGGTCATGGTTGTTGCTCCAGTTGCCGCTCTACCTGTACAGCCAGCTAGGGGTGGAGGTCATGTGGGTAGAGGTCACCCTAGAGGGGGAGGCCATGCTTGTATTTAGCTTTTCCTAATAGGACAAAGGTGGTTCCATCGGATGCTGACATCACAAGTATGGTTCTGGTTTGTCATAGAGATGCATCAGTCTTATTTGATCTGGGATACACTTATTCATATGTGTCATATTACTTTGCTCTATATTTGGATATATTTCCTGATTCTTTGATTTCTCCTATATATGTGTCCACGCCTGTGGGAGATTTTATTGTTATGGCCCGTGTATATCGGTCGTGTTTAGTTGTTATTAGTGGTTTTGAGACCAGAGTTGATCTATTGTTACTTGATATGGTAGACTTTGATGTGATCTTGGGCATGGACTGGTTGTCTCCCTGTCACGCTATTCTGGATTTCCACGCCAAGACTGTGACATTGGCTATGCCTGGTTTCCACGCTATCCTTCCTTAAGGCACATCAGATGGTTGAGAAGGGGTGTGAAGCATATCTAGCCTTTGTGAGATATGTCAGTGCTGATACTCATATCTTTGAGTCAGTTTCGGTAGTGAGAGATTTCCCATATGTGTTTCTAGCAGACCTACTAGGCATGCCACCCAATAAGGATATCGATTTTGGTATTGACCTGTTACCGGGCACTCTGCCCATTTCTATTCCACCATATCGTATGGCACCTGTGGTGTTGAAAGAGTTGAAAGAGAAGCTTTAGAAGTTGCTTGATAATGGTTTTATCCAGCCGAGTGTCTCACCTTGGGGTGCTCCATTTTTGTTCGTGAAGAAGAAAGATAGCTCTATACGAATGTGCATTGGTTATAGATAGCTAAACAAAGTCACAGTCAAGAACAAGTACCCATTATCGCGCATTGATGACATATTTTACCAGCTACAGGGTGCTAGAGTGTTCTCAAAGATTGATCTGAGGTCATGGTATCATCAGCTGAAGATTCAGGAATCGGATATCCCAAAGACTGCTTTCAGGACTCGGTATGGTCACTACGAGTTCTTGGTGATGTCATTGGGGCTGACCAATTCCCCAACAACATTTATGCATCTGATGAACAGTGTATTCTAACCATATCTTGACTCATTCGTCATTGTGTTTATTGACGACATCATGGTGTGCTCCCATAGTCGGGAGGATCATGAGCAACATCTGAGGATCGGTCTCCAAACCTTGAGAAAGAAGATGTTACATGCAAAACTCTCCAAGTGTGAATTCTGGCTTGATTTGATGGCGTTTTTAGGTCATACGGTGTCTTGTGAGGGGATCAAGGTAGATCCGAATAATATTGAGGCAGTTCAGAGTTGGCCTAGACCGTCTTCAGTTATGGAGATTCAGAGTTGCCTTGGGTTGGCTAGATATCATTGCCGCTTCGTAGAGGGTTTTTTCATCCATTACTGCACCGTTGACCAGATTGACCTAGAAGGTTGCTCCATTCAGGTGGTCCAACGAGTGTGAGGGGAGCTTTCATAAGCTCAAGACTACTTTGACCACAACTCCAGTCTTGGTTTTTCCTTCAGCATCGGAATCATATATGATTTATTGTGATGTTTCGCGGATTGGTATTGGGTGTGTCTTGATGCAAGAGGGTAGGGTGATTGCTTATGCTTCACGCCAGTTGAAGACCCCTGAGAAGAACTACCCCATTCATGATCTAGAGTTGGCAGCTATTGTTCATGCATTGAAGATTTGGAGGCACCATCTCTACGGCGTATAATGCTAGGTATTCACAGATCATCGGTGTCTACAACATTTGTTTAAACAGAAGGATCTAAATTTGAGATAGCGGAGGTGGTTGGAGGTGTTAAAAGACTATGATATCACTATCTTGTATCATCCCGAAAAGGCCAATATGGTGGCCGATGCCTTGAGTAGGAAGGCAAGGAGTAGGGTAGCCTTGCGTATATTCCAATTGGGGGGGGGGGGAGACCATTTGCATTGAATGTTCAGGCATTGGCGAATCTGTTCATGAGATTAGATGTATCAGAGCCTAGACGGGTTCTAGCTTGCATGGTTTCTCGGTCTTAATGAGCGCATCAGAGATTGTTAGTATGACAACCCCTATTTGATTTTCCTTAGGGACACAGTGCAACACGGCGATGCCAGGGAGGTTCTACCGGAGATGACGGGGTGTTGAGGATGTAGGGCCAGTTATGTATGCCCAATGTGGATGGTTTGCGTGATTTGATCCTTGAGAAGGCCCACAGTTTGCAGTAGTCCATTCATCCAGTGCCTCTAAGATGTATTAGTATTTGAGGCAACACTACTGGTTGAGAAGAATAAAGAATGACATAGTTGAGTGCGTGACTTGGTGTTTGAACTGTTAGCAGGTAAAGTATGAGCATTGGAGGCAGGGAGGCATGCTTTAGAGACTTGAGACTCCGAGTGGAAATGAGAGCGTGTTACCATGGATTTCATTGTTGGGCTCCCACGGACTTTGAAGAAATTTGATGTTGTATGGATTATTATGGATAGGCTTACCAAGTCGGTGCATTTCATCCTGGTGGTGACTACCTATTCGTTGGAGCAGTTGGCTCAGATCTATATCCGAGAGATTGTTCGTCTTCATGGTGTGCCGATATCCATTATCTCCGATCGAGGCACATAGTTCACATCGCATTTCTAGAGAGCTATGCAGCGTGAGTTAGGCACTCAGGTTGAGCCGAGTACAACATTTTTCACCCCCCAGATAGACGGGCAGTTAGAGCGTACCATTCAGATCTTAGAGGATATGCTTCGTTGCCTGTGTTATGCAATTTGGGAGTTCTTGGGATCAGTTCTTGCCGTTTGTAGAGTTCGCCCACAATAATAGCTACCATCAAGTATTCAGATGGCTCCTTATGAGGCCCTATATGGGAGACGGTGTTGTTCTCCAGTTGGTTGGTTTGAGCCGGATGAGGCTAGGTTGTTAGGCACTGATTTGGTTTGGGATGCCTTGGAGAAAGTCAAGTTGTTCCAGGATTGGCTTCGTAAAGCATAGTACAGACAGAAGAGTTATGCTGATTGGATGGCTCATGATGTAGCATTTATGGTGGGAGAGAGGGTTTTACTCTGGGTTTCACCCATGAAGGGTGTGATGAGGTTTGGGAAGAAGGGCAAGTTGAGCCCTAGGTTTATTGGTTCTTTTGCGATTGTGAGAGAGTTGGTGAGGTGGCCTAGAAGCTTGCATTGCCACCTAGCCTATCGGCGGTCAACCCGGTGTTCTATGTTTCTATGCTCCAAAAGTATTATGGTGATCCATCCTATGTATTAGATTTCAGCTCAGACCAATTGGATAAGGATTTGGTTTATGCTGAGGAGTCAGTGGCTATCTTGGACAGGCAGGTCCAGAAATTGATATCAAATAATATTGCTTCAGTGAAGGTTCATTAGAGGGTTCATCTAGTCGTGGAGGCGACTTGGGAGATCGAGCACGAGATGCAGAGTCGTTATCCTTAACTTTTTATCACTTCAGGTATGTCTCTTTGCATATTCGAGGACAAACGTTTGTTTTAAAGGGGAAGAATGTAATGACCTGACCGGTCGTTTTGTGTATTTGCATCCCGTTTCCCTTTTTGATGCTTCACACATATTTATTTGTGGCCATATGACTTGCGGGGTTGATTAGTTTCGTTCCGGCTAGGTTTTGGGTTGATTTAAGCCCTTTGGTTCATGGCTTAGAAGCCTAGGTTGAAAGTGTTGACCAAACTTTGACTTTTGTGAAAACGATCGCAGAATAGTGTTTTGATGGTTCCTATAGGTTCATATCTTAATTTTGGACTTGGGTGTATATCCAGAATTGAATTCAGAGGCCCGTGGGTTGATTTGTGTTGTTTTGCCGAAAGTTAACAATTTGAGGTTTAGAAGCCTTCCCAAGTTTGACCGCGGGTTAACTTTTGGCTATCGGGTTTAGAATTTGTTTTGGGGACTTAGAATAGGTGTGATATGCTATTTAGAACTTGTTTGCAAAATTTTGGTGTCATTTGGAGTTGATTTGATAGGATCCAGATGTTTGGTTGCAATTCTAGAGGTTCTTGAACTTTTCTTTGAAATTCATGCGTTTTGATGTCTGATTCGTTGTTCTAGATGTTATTTTTGTGTTTTGATCACGCGAGCGAGTTCCTATGATTCTCTTAGATGTAACAACCCGACCGGTCGTTCTGAGATTTAAGGTTCCGTCTAGTGGTTCGAGGTCTTGAGTTGCTTCATATTGTGTATTATGACTTGTATGCACAATCGGATTTGATTTTTGGAGGTTTCAGGATCTATTTTGATGAGTGATCCTCATTTTAGAAGCTTAAGATGGAAATATTACCCAAGGTTTGATTTCTGTGAAAATGACCCTGGAACGGTGTTTTGATGGCTCCAATAGGTTCGTATCGCGATTTTGGACTTGGTTGTATGCCCCGAATCGAATTTGGGGGTCTGTAGTTTGATCTGTGTTGTTATGCCGACAATTTAAAGGCTTAGAATTTTGATAAGTTTGACCGTAGGTTGACTTCATAGCTATCATGTTTGGATTTATGTTTTGGGACTTGGAATAGGTCCTTTTTTCATTTGGAACTTATCTGCAAAGTTTGGCATCATTCTGAATTGATCTGATAGGAATCGGATGCGTTGTTGTGTTTTTAGAAGTTCTTGAGTTTCAAGTTGAATTCATGTGTTTTGAGGTCCGATTCATGGTTTCAGATGTTATTTTGATGATTTGATCATGCGAGCAAGTTCGTGTTATGTTTTTAGACTTATATTGATGTTTGGTTTGGAGCTTCGATGGCTCGGGTGAGTTTCGGACGCGTATCGGAGTGTCTGGAAGGATTCTAGCATTCTGGTTTTTGCACAGGTGCTTCAGGTCTCCCATTTGTGAGATATTGATCGCAATTGCGAGATTTGGATAGGGGTCTGTAGGTTCGCATTTGCGAACCCAGTGTTTGCATTTGCGATGGGGGGCCTAGGTGACCTTGTTCGCATTTGCGATCCTGAGTGTCACACTTGCGGAGTGTCCCATGTTCGCAATTGCGAGCTATTCATCACAATTGCGATGACATCAGGGGTGTGAGGGACTTCGCTTTTGCGATCAATTCCTCGCATTTGCAGGGTTCGCATTTGCGAACCCCAAGTCGCAATTGCGACACCTGCGACTGGACATAAAAGCTGAGGGACGGGAATTTGGTCTCATTTTCGTATTTGGAACCCTACACTCGGTACGGGGTGATTTTAAAGAGGGATTGTCATCTACAATCATTGGGTGAGTGATTTTGTTCAATTTCCAACTATTTCACATGATTATATGTGAGTTTCAACATCAAAATTATGAGAAGCAAAGTGAAAGTTTGAGAAACATTGTCTATGTTTTGAAAAATGAGAATTTGAGTTTTGAGAGTCGATTTAGACTCGGATTTGAAACAAAACACAAATACGGACTCGTGGGATTATGGGTAGTCGGAATCTACCCTTGGACCCGGGTTTTGACTGGTCAAGCCTGGGGTTGACTTTTGAGTAATTGTGTATAGATTATAGATTTATTTATTGGAAATGATTTCTCTTGCATTATTTGATGTTATTAAGTCGATTTTGATTGGATTTGAGCATAGCGGAGGTGAATTGTAAAGGAAAAGCTATTTTAGAGTATTGATTGAGGGCTTTGAGGTAAGTATCTTGCCTAATATTGTGTGGGGGAACTATCCCATAGAGTTTAGTTTATTTGCACAATTTGAACGACGTGAAAGACATTTACTCGAGGTGACGAGTGTGTACACGACTGTATATGTGGAAAACTTGACCGGTTTAGACTCTTAGGATTTTTATATACATTAAAATGAAGTTGTCTTATCATATTATATTCTCCATTGCTATTGCACTCGCATGCTTTATTTTGCAGTTGATTGGTTTATGTTCTATCCTTTATTGCCAATATACTTTAATTGAAGTTGTTTCCTCCTTCATTATTACATGTTATCTCTTTCATTGTGACTTATCCTTATTTTGAGTCATTGTTACATGTTATCTCTTCCATTGTGATTCATCCTTATTTGAGATCGTCGTTACATGTTATCTCTTTTATTGTTGAGTTATTCCTAATTGATATCGCTGTGACATATTATCTCTCTCATTATTGAGTTATTCTTATTTGAAGCCATTATTACTTGTTATGTCTTTCTTCGTGAGATAAGTTTTTTGTTTCATTGTGTTTTTGTAATTCTGGTGTTGATTTATTTGTCGTACTCCCGTGTTATTGTTGTTGTTGTTGTACTCAGGGTTGTTGAGCCGAGGGATATGTGTGTTGTGGTATTGGAATCGTTGTTGTGGAAATGTTGTGGTATATGGGAACATATGGTACGAGTTGTTATATTTTTGGAGCAAGTGATATTGTTGAGAGGATTTGTCGGGGTGTTCACATGTGAGTTGTCCAAGCTATTATAATTATTAATATTTGTACATGCGGCGTGACAAGTTGGGCTATATATGTGGGTTTGTGCATGTGTTGAGACAAGGTGGGAATATTATTATGCGCGTGTAGAGAGACAAGGCGAGCATTTACTTTATTGTTACGCACGCGGCGAGACAAGGGGGCTATGACGGCGATGATTTGTGATGAATTTTTGATGGCCTAGGGGCATTGTTATTGATGATATTTGTTTATTGGTGTGCCTACCTTGTGTGAATCATGCATATTACGATTTTATTGTGTTGTTTCCTATGTGGCATTCATTGTCTCTAACCTTACATGTTGACTCGAGCTGTGATAGAACACTTGCACAAGCATACACCATAGTTAGTCACTCATATCAGTCCAATAAGATGAACCTTGATGTTTATTGATCATTTACATGTATTCTTGTATACATGCCTTCTGTGCGTGAGTTGCACCATTAGCATGTGAGTTGTCGTTGCGGGTATGAGATATTGTTACTGCTAGCACGTGAGTTGTCTGTGCGGATATGAGATATTGTTACTCTCTTAGCACGTGAGTTATCCGTGAAGATATGAGGTATTAATGGTATTGCATGTGAGTTGTCCATGCGGTTATGATTTGTAATGTGGGCACAAGATGCCAAGTGACTAGGATTCGTGATTTGGGACCGTGATTGTGATTATGAGGTGTGGCACCTCGGGGAAATTCTTGTATAAACCTTGTGTGAAAGCGGTTGTTTTTATTGGGTTGCTACTTGTTTTCCCTTACTTGGTTTCACCGAACTTTAATTGTATTCTGCTTAACTTACGACATTATGACATGTTTGCTCCTTGTTGTTAATTGTTGTTTTTAGTTTTTATTGCAAGTATTATAACATTATCCTTACCATGTTTAGCTTTATATTTCTCCCTATTAGTTTTATATTCATACTTGTACAAGTTATTATGTCTAGTAGGTGTCTTGATCGTTCCTTGTCACTACTCCACTGAGGTTAGTCTTGATGCTTACTGGGTACCAATATGGTGTACTCATATGCTTGTTGCACATTATTGTGCAGATCCAGGTACCTCGGGGCATGTTGATCATTAGATAGCTGATTGACCGCCATGGAGACTTCAAGGTATACTCGTTGTCGCGTTCGCAGGCCTCGGAGTCACCTTTTGAAGTTTATTTTGTACTGTCTATTTCTATTCCGGAACTGTTGTACTTAGAGATTTTTTTAGTGAACTCAGTAGAGCTTACACTTGTACTACCTATTTTGGGATGTTGTATATCTACTTGGAATTGTCGGCTTCATATAGAAATTTTTGTTTCATGTTTAATAGTTGTTTGGTTAAAAGTTGTTATTAATTTTGTAAGTATTAGGCTTACCTAGTCTTAGTGACTAGGTGCCATCATGACTCCTAAGGAAGGATTTTGGGTCGTGACAAGTTGGTATCAGAGCTCTAGGTTCATAGGTGCTACGCATCATAAGCAAGTTTAGTAGAGTCTTGCGGATATGTACGGAGGCGACTGTACTTATCTTTGAGAGGCTGCAGAACTATTAGGAAACTTCACTTCTTTCATTCCTATCGTGCGAGTTTAGTGATTTTAGAGTTTGAGCCCTTGTCTTTCTATTCTCTCATAGATGGTGAGAACACGAGCTGCAGTTACTGATGATGCTGCTCCAGAGCTGGTGTTTCTAGGGGTCGGGGAAGAGGTAGAGGCGGGGGCCAAGGAGGAGCACGTGCTGCAGATAGAGCGCCTGCCGGAGCAGCATCTGAGGAGCCACCAGTTACTCCGGCTGGGGGACAGGAACAAGAGGCTCCTGCTACTACCCCAAGACTTCAGGAGACTTTAGCTCCGTTCCTGAGCATGTTCGGTATACTGGATCAGGAGGGATTGATTCCGGTTGCACCAACTACTTCACAGACCGGGGGAGGAACTCAAACTCCCATCGCCCATACTCCAGAATAGCGGGTCCACATTGGTCAGGTTCCGGGTGTTATGCCAGCACAACTTGTTATTCTGGTTCAGCCTGAGGTCAGGCCAGCGGTATCTGAGGAGGAGCAGCTGAGACTTGAAAGGTTCAAGAAGTACCATCCTCCTACTTTTAGCGTCCTAGCTACAGAGGATGCACAGGGCTTTCTAGAGAAGTGCCACCGTATTCTCCGCACCATGGGTATTGTGGAGATGAGTGAGGTTGCTTTTACTACATTCCAGCTGTCTTGAGCAGCGTATCAGTAGTGGCGGGTTTACGAGGAGGGTAGCCCAGCCGATGCAGCTTCACCCATATGGACTCAGTTTTTAGAGATATTTTTAGGGGAGTTTGTTTCCCAGACCTTTGGGATGCATTGCTCACAGAGTTTGAGAAGCTGTGCCAGGGCACTATGATAGTGTTAGGTATGCCATCAAATTCATTTAGTTGTCCCATCATGTACCTACTTTGGTTTAGAGAGCAAGTCTGTAGGTTCATTGAGGGCCTTAATTATGGTATCCGATTTAGCATGGCTCGGAGTTGGAGATAAATGTTCCGTTTGAGCAGGTGGTAGAGATTGCATGCAGATTAGAGGGTATACGGGTTTAAAAGAGAGACGATAGGGAGGCTAAAAGGCCTCGCAAATCGGGAGGATCTATTGATCCCTATTTTGAAGGTATGGTTCTTCATGGTAGAGGTTTTGTGGGTCATCCAGTTCAGTTTGCACTTCAGGATTCAAATGGTGCTTCAAATATCCATGGGTCCCATAATACCCGTACAGGACAACTTCCACAGCCACGTCAGCGGAGCGGTTGCTTTGAGTGCGAAGATATCAGCCACATGGTGAGAGATTGCCCTACACTCCGGACAGATATGCACACAGGGGTATTCAAGCTATGAGTTCTGCTCCAGTTGCTGCTACACCTGCATCGCCAACTAGGGGTGGAGGTCAAGCGGGTAGAGGTCATTCTATAGGGGAGGCCAGGCCCATTGTTATGCTCTTTCTCATTGGGCGGAGGCCGATGCACCAGATGTGTCATTAAAGGTATGGTTTCAGTTGATTATAGAGATGCATTTGTGTTACTTCGATTCGGTCCCTCTATTGGTAATTTTAATCCTGCCTTGTTTCAAATATGGTTGTGTTTTGTGATTCTTGTACTTTGTTCATGTGTTCACGCAGTTGGGGAATTCTATTATGATAGCCCATGTCTATCATCTGGTTTGGTTGCTAATGCGAGTCATGAGACTTAGGTGGACTATCTGTTAGTTAATACAGTAGGTTTTGATGTGATTTCTAGGTGGTTTGGCCATTTGTGATCTGGGTGTTCTACAGGTGTGAGAAGTTTGCTTTGTGTTGTGGTTTTGGTTCTATGGGATTAATCTAGTAGAGTGTTTTAATTGTTGAGATATCTATTTTACTTGTGATTCCGAGTGGAGGATGGGGGCCTGGTGTTCCTTGTGAATAAGTGTGTTTGTGTTGGGCTATGTGCCGCGGTGAGGTCATATTAAGGTTAGATTTTTTGTGATTGTTGTGTATGTCTTGCTTCGTCCTTGTAGATTGGATCCGCAGTATGATATCAGTGGGGAGTTGCGCTTGTTTGGCTTATTTTATAGTTTTCTCATGTGTTCCTCTTTTCATATCCAGTCGTATTCGAGTTATGCTTGTTGGGTTTGGATTGCGATGTATGTGCTCGGGTGGCGTTCGATGTGGCTTGTTCATAAAATGAGTAGTTATGAGTTTCACATGTTTCTTGCATTATTTTCAGCATTGTGACGGTTTGGAACAAGGTTCTGGTCGATATGAGTCTGTTTACCAGTACCGTGCTTGGTAATGGGCAGCTACTTTGATCAGAGTTGCTGCTATGGGCATATGGATCAGTTGTTGTGTCATGTGGTTGTATCTTGTGGATGTATGGATGATCTGTTGCAGCTAGTGGAGGATTCTACAATGTGTTTGTGTGATAATAGAGCCCTTGGAAGATGTGGAAATTTGATTCTAAGGCTTATCAGCATGAGCGGAAGGAATAATACTTGGTTGGGATGATGTTGTCGGGCTTATGTGGATTGGGGTGATGTGGGATCACCCGTGAGTATGTGCATGGTGAGTTTATACAGTGATTTGATTATTTGGGAAAGAATCTTGGTACGTTCGAGGACGTTTGTTTAAGAGGGGGAGAATGTAACGACCTGATCGGTCGTTTTGAGAATTAAGGTTCTGTTCAGTGGTTCGAGGTCTTGAGTGGCTTCATATTGTGTATTATGACTTGTGTACATGGTCGGATTTGATTTTCGGAGGTTTTAGGATCTATTGTGATGTGTGATCCTCATGTTAGAAGCTTAAGATGGAAATGTTGACCGAGGTTTGACTTTTGTGAAAACAACCCCGGAACGGTGTTTTGATAGCTCTGATAGGTTTGTATCGCGATTTTGGACTTGGGTGTATGCCCGGAATCGAATTCGAAGGTCTGTAGTTTGATTTGTGTTGTTATGCTGAAAGTTGGCAATTTAAAGGCTTAGAATTTTGATAAGTTTGACCGTAGGTTGACTTCATAGCTATCATGTTTGGATTTCTGTTTGGGAACTTGGAATAGGTCCTTTTTTCATTTAGAACTTATCCTCAAAGTTTGGCGTCATTCCAAATTGATTTATTAGGAATCGGACGCGCAATTGTGTTTTTAAAAGTTCTTGTGTTTCAAGTTGAATTCATGTGTTTTGAGGTCCGATTCATGGTTTCAGATGTTATTTAGATGATTTGATCGCGCGAGCAAGTTCGTGTCATGTTTTTAGACTTGTATTGATGTATGGTTTGGAGCCCCGAGGGCTCGGGTGAGTTTTAGACGCATATCGGAGTGTTTGGAAGGATTCTAGCATTGCTAATTTTTGCACAGGTGCTTCAGGTCTTGCATTTGCGAGATATTGATTGCAATTGCGAGGTTTGGCTAGGGGTCTGTTAGGTTCGTGTCACGACCCAAATCGCAGGGCTACGACGGACACCCGGTGCCTTACTCAACCGAGTAGGGGTGGGCATAAAATCCGAAAAATCGAATTCCTAACCGAACCGAATTGAAAGTGTAAACATAGGCTAAAAACATAAGTTTGGGGGTGACGGATGGAAAAGTTGTGATATTAAAACAACTTCAATATCACAACTTTTCCATCCATCACCCCCAAACTTAGGTTTAGCCTATGTTTATACTTTCAAAGTATTTAGGGAGGTAGGATGCCAAAAGATATATCAATAAAAAATGAAGGGTTAAAGCTTGCAACATGGTTGCCAAAGAAAAATTTTAAAGGTTCAAAGGGGTTAACTAGGGAAAATATGCAAGGGTAGGAAATTTAGGGCATAATAACGGTCCATGGAAAGCCTAACATCATTTTTCAAACCAAATTAGTATGTGATTTCACCTTGAAGCACATTCCGTGGAAGTTGTAGACTATAAATAATGCAAAATAACTCACAAGAAATCTCACCACGCATGGTGCATGCAAACTCGAGTGAAGTATAAATTCATAATCCAATTGAAACCAATGAACCCAAGGAAGTCACATATAGCCTAATAAACTATTTAATGAATCAAAGAGCCAAAAAATGAATCTAAGAGCCATGACAATGATCTATTCTTCAATCATTTTTTTTTCAAAGATCAAGAATTCATATACTGAGGTTTAAATCATGTTGATACCAAGCAAGCCACAAATTGGCCAATTGGCACAAACCCCAACTCATACCACTTATTCTCCTACATTAACAAAAACTATATCTAAACTCCAAGACTAATTCCCTTAAGAAAGTCGCCTAGCTATCCGTCATCGGGAAAAGTCGACACAATAATTTACCAAAAATTACCCGGTTCAAAAAAATTAACATCCTCGGAAAAAGAATCGTGGTATAAAGAAAACTAAGGATATTGCCAATAAAATAAAATAAAAAAATCAAGAAGATAGTAAACATGAAGTAAATAAAAAATACTAAAACAAAAATCAAGAAGTTAGTAAACATCAATTTTTGCTATGTTTCATTGATGAAATAGTGTGTTTAAAGTTGTTTACTTCTATTTTACAGGTTTTATGTGATTTATAAGTGATCGGGATGAAACCAAGAAAAAACATGTCAAAAAGGGGCTCAAAATCAGAATCTGGAAATTGGCCTCAGGTGTCGCAAATGCGAGCAGAGGCTCGTAATTGCGAAGTCAACCATGCCAGTCAACGTTCGCAAATGCGAACATGTGAACTGCAATTGCAAAGTCAACTAAGTCCAACAATGTTCGCAAATGCAAAATGGGGGCCGCAAATACGAAGTCAAACTAGACAGTCAACTTTCGCAAATGTGAAGTCCTTCATCGCAAATGTGATGATCAGCAGCAAAGTCATTGTTCGCAAATGCGAACATCCTTCGCAAATGCGAATATCGTGCTTCAGTACTGGGCAGTTCTGTAATTTTACATCTTTTGGCCCCAAACCCTTTAATACACGACCTAGCTCATCTTTGGCAGATCTTTGGCTTATTTTTAGTATCTTGATTAGAGAAGACAAGTTTTGGAGTTAGGGTTCTTGCACACACACTTGGGTCTTGAAGATTTGAAGCTTTTTGTTAAGAATTTCTTACCCCTTTATGTTCATCTCTTCATTGCCTTGCTTTGTATTGAATATTCAAGTGTGTAGTATTTTTTCCAGCACTTGAATCTTCTTTATGGGAATATTCATATTTAAAATGTTTAAATATCTTGTTCTGCTTATGTATTGAACGATTATTATTTACTATAAAGTGAGTTATTGTTTCTTTCATTATTCTTGTTCTTTAATGTTTCCAAAGGGATTAGCTAACCCTAGGACACACCCATTAACTTCGAATTAATTTTGAAAAGATAATTTGGGTTTGGAAAAGATTAATTAACAAGAACAACCCTCATTTTATAGATTGTACCTAGGGATAGGATTGAACTTCTTGTAGCTATAGTCGAGTGCTCTTAATCTCTTAATTTTTTTTAGGGATAAATCAATTAGGAAGTCTTGTTAGTCTTCGAAAGAAGATTACATAGAATTATTATCTGAGGCTAATTAACACAAACTCGCTCATATTTGTAAAACCGTGAAATACATTGGATCGTCACTTTGAGTGCAATTCCCATTGCATCCATGCTTGTAGCCATTGATCATTTTACTTGCTTTATAGGTTAGTTTATATTTTCGCAATTAGTTATAGATATTTTCTCAAAACCTTTCTAAGTGTGTGGCTTAGCATAATAAGCGATAATTCTCTTACAGGACTAATCACCTAGATATTGTTCTCTGTGGGATTCGACTCCGATTCATAGTTGGGTATATTATATTACATGCGACCATGTCCATTTACTTTTTAGTAGTGGATTTGGACGTCATCAAAATTGGCGTCGTTGCCGGGGAACAATTTTGCGTATTTAGGTTGTTTGAGAAGTAAGCGTACGTGCTTTGGTCCAAACTTATGAATATTTGTGTAATTATTTTTCTTATTGTTTTCGTGATTGTTTCTTGTTTATTTTCTTAGTTCTGAAATTTGAAAAAATTGGCATCATGCAATGAAAATTGGTCAGATGGTAGTTATTCATACTTTGATTACCTTTATCCTTATTGTGGAGGATCAAACTCTTGGCAAAATTATTTAAATTCTCTCGGGGGCGGATTGTGCGCACAATCTCAAACCCATGAGTGAAGTATTTGTGATAAGTATGGTGGTCAAAATGGTCATTGGACTAATTGTGCTTATTTTTCCTTCCTTACCCGAACCCCCACTATGATGATTCTACTTTTTGTGATGACAAGTATAGGGATAGGGAAGTGGAAGAAATTGAGCATGGTCAATATGGAGAGTTCAAGCTCATGATGGAATACCTACTTGAAGGAAGAAACAAAGAGCAAATTACCTTGGAGGAGCTTTTGGAAACTAGTCTCCAAAATGATTTGGCGCTTGAAAGGTTGAATTCACAAATGAGAGAAATGCTTGAAGCTTTAAAAGTCCAAAAAGCCTCGGAAGTGAATGATAGCCAAGAACCTTCCTTAGAGGTTGAAGTCGAAAATCCTTCTTTGGCACATGATCCAATTCAAGAAGAATTCTCAAATGCTCAAAATGAGAGGTTAATGCTCATGTTGGAGGCCATTCTTGAAAATGAGGAGAAGCAAAACTTGGCACTCGAGGACTTAAAACAAGCACTAAATCGAAATGATAAGACTATCCGCGCTTGAAAGAACAAATAAAATCATTGGTTGAGGCTCATTATGCCTACCAACTTGAGAGTGTGGAAAGAGCTCAAGAAAAGTCCTACTTCGGGAAGAAAGTGAGCTTTATTTTGAGGAATCAAGAATTGAAAATCCGCCAACCTACTCCATGTTTGTTGGTGATGCCAAGAAAAACATGGAATTAGAGTCTACTTGTGTAGTTGAAAAAATAGTTGAATTTGACTCTAGTTCGGGGATAAAGAGGATGTCAAAATCCAGAAAGAATTGCAATTCGGATGCTTGATGTCACATTCCAAGCATTTCTCAATATTGGAATTGTGTGGTGATATGGGAATAGAACTACACGAGTCAATGAGGGATTGTGAAGATGAGAGGCAAGGGTCATACATCTTACAATATGAAGGTACAAGAAGACAAAATGACATTCCTCACATGAAAGCCAAGAAATGCAAAATGGAGCAAATTGCATGTGGCTTGATCATCTACTTACCACCCCCCGTCTCTCATGGTCACAAACTTGATTCCAAGTTAGGTGCCCAGTTCATATCTTCCAAGTGGCGAAATAAGTGGTAAAGTTGATTCGCATCGTGCCACGACGCTAAATACGTCGTTTGGTGGGAGGCAACCCATCATTTTCAACCTTTTAGTTATCTTTAAAATTTTCATTTTGTTATTCAATTTTTCTGTTTAGAACAGTTTATTCTATTATGTTTTATCAATCTACTAAGTTGCATGAAGTTTGGTAGTGTTTGGGGCAAAAAGTAAGGATATTGGGCAATGAGGAAAAATCAGGCCTAGGCCTTTGTTATCGCATTTGTGAAAAATTTCTCGCAACTGCGATCTTCTAATTCGTCCCAAAATCGAAGAAAGCGTCACAATTGCGACCTCTGCTGAATTTTTATGTTTCGCAATTGCGAAGAAGGGGTCGCAATTGCGACATCAGAGGGTCTTTTATGGGTGTTTGCTGCACAATTACCAAGAAGTCAAAATAATTTTGAGGCTCTCAGAGTAGACGACCTCCCCCTTCCTCACTCTCTCAACTTTGAAACTCCCTCATTTTCACTTCTAATTGCAAGCATCAAGGTATGAAGGCTTGCTAGCTCCTCAGAATGGGACCCATAAGAACCACGACTACTTGAAGCACCGTAAGAAACCTGAAGCGCTGACTGAATCAGTCTGGGAGGATGGCCCCTACCAAATGAAACCCTGACTCCAGATGAGGCACCACTGAAACACCGAAATTACGACGCCTATTCTCAGATGTTGTCTCTCTACCATGACCACGAATCCTCTCGATCCGCCTAGCTGTCTCCACTACTCGCTTGAAAGAAATGTCATTCTCAGTCTCTCTGGCCATCTAAAGCCATATACCATAAGTAAGGCCATCAATAAATCTTCGCACTCTCTCCCTCTTAGTAGGGATCAAAATAACTGCATGGCATGATAGATGTACACATCTGGGCTAAAACTGGGTAATAGTCATGCTACCCTACTGGAGGCGCTCAAACTGGCTGCGGTAGTCCTCTCTCAGAGTAAAAAGGATGAACTTCTCCAAGAATAGCTATGAGAAATTATCTCAATTGAGTGGAGGTGAACTTGTTGATCTGCCTTGAATATACTCCTGCAACCACCTCTTGGCTGAGCCATGCATATGAAATACTACGAAGTCGGCCCCATTAGAATCCAGTATGCCCATGTTGCGCAATACCTCATGGAAACGGTCCAAGAAATCTTATGGGTCCTCAGAAGGTGTACCATCATATTGAATAGAAAACATGTTGTTGAACCTGTCCAACCTCTTCAGTTCTTCTAAGGACATCACGGGACCCTCCTCGGACTGTATAGCTATAATAGGCTGATTGTTCCAATTGATGGAACTGCCAGAGTCTGATATCCATGAGCCATCTGTTATGGTGTGTGAGGAGAGGGAGTTTGGGGTCCTCCCCCAGCCTGATATAGGGTTGGTGCTATAGGAAGTACACCGTCCTAGTCCACGCTTTTCAAAAGGCCTACTAGGCGGACTAGAACATCCTGAAGTATCGGGGTAGCAGTAAGCCCCTCCGGGACCTGAGCTGATCCAACCGGCATAGTATGAACAAGTACTTCCTCCTCCTGCTCGATCTGAGGCTCTGCAATATGTGTTGCTGCACAGGTTCTAGGCTGAGCTTTGCCTCTGCCTCTAGCTCTCCCTCGACCCCGGCCTCTACCTTGGTAGTGGCAGTGACCTGGGACTCCGGCTCCTGGCTAGTTGTGGATGTTGTACGTGTCCTCACCATGTGTGAGAGAACATGAACATAATAATTCAAGCTCAATGATAGAATAAAATTGCACGATAGAGTACGAAAGAAGTGAAATTTCCTAAAGCCTTATAGCCTCTAGAAGATAAGTACATACGTCCCCGTACCGATCCTCCAGACTCTACTAAGCTTGCTCATGACTCGTGACCTAGGCAACCTAGTGCTCTGATACCAACTTGTCACGATCCGAAATCCCAATCGCGGGACCGTGATGGCGACTAACATCGTATGCCAGGCAATCCAATACAGCATATAATACAGGATAAGGAAAATCAATAAAAGACTGATACTGGTCAAGAACATAATATAAACCACCCCAAGATCCGGTGTCACAAGTACATGAGCGTATAGATTCAGCAAAATATAAGGTTTCAAAAGAAATACAACCCCGAAATAAAATAGAAACAGTATAATAAAATAGAAAAGTGACTTCTAAGGCCTGCGAACGGGATACAGCTCTACCTCGAGTCACTGACTGGTATTCGCTAAGTTCTTCTCGGGACTCCGCTGATACCAACGTCAAAATCTGCACAAGAAGTGCAGAAGTATAGTATCAGTACAACTGACCTAATGTAATAAGTAAGTGTCGATCCTAACCCCGACGAGGTGGTAACGAGGCTAAGACAAGACACCTAAAGTCAAGTTTAACCACGGCACTTACCTCACTCTGCAACCAAATCAACAATCAATCACAGCTTTGCCTTTCGAACAAGCCTCCAAATAACCCGCATCTAGCCAGCTATAGATCAGACAATTGAAAATAAGCTTTAGAAACTACCCACGAAAGATAAAGATTTAATTTTGATAATTTTTTTGAAAAGGGTCATTAAAAGTCAACCCCGGGCCTGCTTGGTCGAAATCTGAGATTCGGGCCAAAACTGATTACCCATTCACCCCTGAGCCTGAATATGTGATTTGTTTCAAATGTTATTGAAATTGATTGAAAAGTAATTAGAGATGCTTACCAATGAATTTGGGAAGAAAATGTGCTTCAAAAATTGCATCGAGAGAGTATAGGGTTGAAAAATGGTGTAAATTGAGCTAAGTCCTGATTTTTCCTTCTTTTACCCAGATCGCAAATGCGATCAATGATCAGGTGTTAAGAGGTCGCAAAAAAGACAAAAATCTCGCAAATGCGAGAAGTCCCCTCATTGCAAATGCAATCATGTCTTCACATTTACGAAGTCAACAGCCCTCCCCCAGATGTCGAATTTGCGAGTCCGGCTTCGCAAAAACGGAACTCGCAATTACGAACTGGTCATCGCAAATGCGAGACCTGCGGACGTGAGACACCAACAACATGCATCAGCAATTCAAACCTTCCGGAGAGCCCCTCGGGCTCCAAACCGAACATGCACACAAGTGTAATAACCTCATACAAGCTTGCTCGCTACTTCAAATCATCAAAATAACATCAGATAACAAGAATCGATCGTTAAAACTCAAGATTCCAACCTGAAACCTTAATTTTTAAATTTTTTCACATAATGCGCCGAAATACGCTCGGGTCACCTCAGACCACAACCAAACGCGCGTAGAAGTCCAAAAACATCATACAAACCTACCAGAATAGTCAAAATACCGTTCTAGGATCGCTTACCAAAAATATTGACCATAGTCAACTCTAGCCTCTTTTAAGGCAAGAATCTAATTTTCTTTAAAATTTTACATAAAAACTTTTCGGAAAATGATACGGATCACGCACGCAAATCGATAAACATCAAATGAAGCTATGGGAGGTCTCGAAACACTGAAATTAAGGCTAGTATTCAAAACGACCTATCGGGTCGTCATAGTATACCCTCCTTTTCACTACTAGAAATCCGGTAAAAAGCGACCACAAAAAGCGACCAACTTTGGTCGCTTATAGGCCTAAAAGCAACCAAAAAGCGACCAAACACGCCTGGTCGCGATATTGCTGGTCCCTTTATTTTAGGGAGGACCAAATATTCCGGGTAAAGACAATAGCGACCAACTTTGGTCGCTTTATTATTTTAATGATATAATTTTGGCGACCAAAGTTGGTCTCTAAATGTGAAATATGTTTTTATTTATTTATTATTAATCATAAAAAAGCGACCAACTTTGGTCTCTAATCCAAATATTATATTTTAAAATCTGGAAAATAGAGACCAAGGTTGGTCGCTTTTTTATTAATTTTTTTTAAAAATTAGCGACCAAGGTTGGTCGCTTTTTTATTAATTTTTTAATTTTTTTAAAAATTAGCGACCAAAGTTGGTCGCTATATTTCAAGAAATTATTTTTTTTTAATGGAATAGCGACCAAGGCTGGTCGCTTTTTGAGAATTCCGGGTAAAAAGCGACCAACCTTGGTCGCTATTGCCCAGAAAATTATTTTTTTAATAGAAAAGCAACCAAAAAGAGACCAAAGTTGGTCGCTTTTCTGGGTATTATTTTGGCAGAAACTGCCTGTTTTGGCAGCTACACCACCTGCCAGTCATACCAAATCCCTATTACAAGCAACAACAACAACAATACCAACAACAACACAACAACAACAACAACAACAACAACACAAAAACAACATTAAAACCAAGTCAATGTACTGAGCATCTCTAAGCTTTTCTCTTTCCTTGGCCGCTTCTAGCTCGGATGTGAGCTTTGTCACAGTCTCCCCCATAGCGGAGAGGCTCCCCCCATCAAGTTGCTCGGCTTACGAGGAAGTCCCTATTCCTTGCATTCCACACTTATACCGATGGAATTTCTTAGTAGGAAGCCCGTATACCTTCCCCCATTTTGGACCGCCTGCAGCCTCCGTCCATATTCTTTCAGCATCCTCGTTCGAAGGTTGGATTGGCTCGCCCGACTCATTAGGTGGATGACTGCGTATCCTCCACTTCAGCTGTGAAGCGACCCTATAAGAAAATTTTCATTGAATTAGTATTTCAAAATTTATATAAAAGTAAATCAAAATACTTAATGAAAAGTGAAAACTTACATGTACAGTCGAGGCTCGTCCCTCGACCCACCTTTCTTGATCCGTCTCTTTCTTCTTCTTCACAATATGAGTCTCCTTGAATAGCTCATCTTAGTTCATCGGACGCCCCAACTTCTTTTCCTGAAAACTCATAAATTTTAGTTAATAAATAGAATAGATATACTTTGAAAATTAAAATAAATGAAGCAATTACGTACTATTCTTCTTTTTATTGTCCCTAGGCTGATCGCACCTCCAGTGTGAAAGGATCCTCCCTTCTCAGATGCACGAGCTTTCTTTCCTTTTTCGCTCTTCTCTAAGAACGTTGTAGTAAGCCATTGCCTTTGCAAATCATCCCATAAATTCTGAAGCAACCAGCCAGGCTTCTGGTTCAACTTTCTAGCTTTGGAGAAAGTATGTGACAACCGCTTGCGAGCTTTGAGATGAAAATTTGCAGCCACGTCCGCGCTATAGCGGTGTTCCTATACACACTTGCTCTGTATTTCAAAAGTTAAATATTATATGGAAATATCATAAATATAAATAATTATACTGCTTAAAAGAACATTTATACCTTAAATTCATTGAAAATTTGCTCCTTCAGCGAGAATGGGAATTCACTCCAAGATGCATAAGGGCCATCATAAAGCTTTCTGGTTGTTTTTGTGATTATCCTCGTAGTAATATTACTCGGGATGAACCTGCAATTTAATAAAAAAAATACATTAATATCTTAGTAAAAACTGTACAAAACAATAAACGTAAAAATAACAAATAACTCTTACCCATCACCCTCAGGGACTATGATGATCATGCCATACTGATCATAATGCACCTCCTCGTCGGCATCAGCATCATCGTCCGAAACATGTATATCAGAGGCATGTGTGGAAGGTGTAGGGGGCCAGAGCTAGTATCTCGCAGTCGAAGGCCTGAAATAGATGGAGTCCCTGATGAAGATGGCTGCGATCCCTGTGACTGCGACATAGCTGTATGGACCACCAGTGGATGTGATACTGATTGCTGTGACCCGAGTGGATGTGACAGTGATGGCTGTAATCCATGTGGATGTGACATGGATAGATGCGATCCATGTGATGATGATGGGTGTGATCCACGTGGTAGTGAGGCAGGTGGACTGTATGTCGGACGTATAGTCCTATGGCCCTGTGACGAAAGACCTGGTGTCTGCACGAAGGTGTAGGGCGTGTGATGTTGTGGCAGCTCAGAATAGCCCTGCGGTGGAGGCAAAGACATAGGCATAGGCATAGGCACATCAGAAGAGGGTGGAAAAGATTGAGTATTATCTTCTACCCTCCTCTTTGGTTTCCTAGCCTTTTCTCGACCCCGAGAACCACTAGGGTCATTGTTACCTCGACCCTTGCCTGTCATCTGCACAATATAATACATATTTAGATTGAAATATATAAAGAAACTAGCTATAAATGAGAGTTATTAAACAAACCTACTTTTTAAAGCTCATCGATGTATTGTTCCTCGTCAGAGAATTCTTCTTCCTCACTAGTTTGAGCTTCATCAGTTGATTCTTCTTCCTCGTTTTCTATAATTCTTACTTCATTTATATCAACTTCTTCCAATATGTGTTCAGGATGTTCCAAATCATTTTCTAAAAGTTCGTCCACTATTTGGTGAACACTGGAGATATCATTTTGATATGCAACATCTAACACATTCTCGACTTCCACCCTACCTACAGGCTTAGTTTTGATTACAACCCACCAATCGGACTTATTCTGCCGCAACGGATAAGGAGCATAATCCACTTGCCTAACATTATGTGCAATTATGAAAGGATCATAGCGATCATGCTCCCTCGTATGATTAACCTCAATTATGTTGTATTGATTGTGTACTCTTGTACCTCTTGTTGGATTTGGGTCAAACCACTTGCATCTAAAGAGTATCAATTTCTTAAATTGCCAACCTGTATATTCTAGTTCTATTATTTCTTTGAGCACACCATAATAATCAATATCTCCAACTTGGTTGCCATCACCACCTTGAACCCATACCCCACTGTTGTTGCTATTTTTATTTTTAGAGCAATCCTCTGTATGAAACTTATAACCATTCACAAAGTACTTAGACATTGTTGTGACCTGAAGCCCAGGTCCCCAAGATATATCTTTCAAAATTGATTTACACCATTATTTGGATCATTTACCTACATATTGTTAAAAAAATTTCATAAGTTAGCATAACTTCCAAACATTGTTTACCTACATAGTGTTAGAATAATTTAAGGATAAACTTACAAATTATTTGAACCACGTACCAAATGTCGTATATACAGCATCATGGCCAAATTGACCCACGAAGTGACTGTGACACATCAAATATTTTTAGTAGTTGCATTGAGATGTAATCACAGTAAATTTTATAACTACTAAATCAATACTTACTTGAGAAATGGTACAACTTCGAGACAATTTAGCAACACATGAAGTGTAGCTGACTTGTACTCCATATCACTCAAACTTCTCTTTCTAACATCCTTAGAACATTGGCCTGGTTGATTGAATATGGACATAGGCGGATATAATGGATCATTCATAAGGTCGACCGTGTGCCTGTTGGGCCTATTCCTAGCACATGGCACATTGCTCTCAAAATAATAAGAACAAAAATGAGCATTTTCCTTTGCAAGATAAGCTTCGCATATAGATCCTTCAATCCTATTCCTCTGCTTAAGAAATTGTTTGCATTTACCACTTGTCCTACATAATTTCAGGTTAGCCAAGAACATTCAAATAAAACCGAAAATTACATCAAACTTATAATATTACCTCTCAAAGGGATACATCCATTTGCATTGAACATGTCCTCCAAGTCGTGCCTCGTGTACAAGGTGGATTGGAAGGTGTTCCATCACATCAAAAAACCCACATGGAAATATCTTTTCCATCTTACTAGAAGTTACACGAATGTTCTGATCCATTCGGAGTAGGTTTTCTTCCCTTAATGTGGAAGAACACAAGTCTTTGAAAAACAAACTAATCTCTGTGATGGGTTTCCATATTCTTTCAGGCAAACCACAAAATGCAATAGGCACTAAGGTCTCCATGAAAACATGACATTCATGACTTTTCAAATGTCTCAACTTCCCTACCTCCATATCAACTTTTACCCCAAAATTCGACGCATAACCCTCAGGCATCTTCAATTTCGTAACCCAATCACAAATTTGCCGTCTTTCCTCCAAAGTGAATGTGTAACTTGCTTTGGGCTTGAATATCTTACCATTGTTTGCTGTCTGCAAGTATAATTCAGGCCGCCTGCAATATTCTTGTAAGTCCATTCTAGCCTTCGGGTTATCCTTTGTCTTACCTTTAACATCCATCATTGTGTTGAACAAATTGTCAAAATAATTCTTCTTAATATGCATGACATCAAGGTTGTGACGGAGAAGATTATCCTTCCAATAAGGCAACTCCCAAAATATACTCTGTTTCGTCCAATTATGAGTAACACCGTATCTGGGAATCTATAAGGTGGAGCTTCAGTAACTTTACTGAAGTTCTGGACCCTTTCCCAAATTTCCTCACCTGAAAGTATCGGAGGTGGAGAATCATATTCCATTTTATTCTTTTTGAATGCATTTTTCATCCTTCTAAACTCATGATCAGGAGGCAAGAATTGACTATGACAATCAAAGCATGATTGCTTTCGGCCATGTTTCAAAGTAAACGCTTTACTATTTTTCATGCAGTAAGGACAAGCTAGCTTCCCAGCAGTCATCCACCCAGACAACATTCCATACGCAGGAAAATCGTTAATTGTCCACATTAAATTAGCACGCAAATTGAAATTCTGCTTGGTTGATATGTCATATGTTTCAACACCATC
>NC_031999.1:43934079-43948345 GCF_001879085.1 Nicotiana attenuata
ATATATATATATATATATATATATATATATATATATATATATATATATATATATATATAAGCTATGTTCGATATAATATTAGCTAATGCACTAATACTAAGTGCATAGTATAGTGTAAGTATATATATTATATATATAAGCTATATTCGATATAATATTAGCTAAGCACTAATACTTAGTGCATAGTATAGTGTAAGTATATATATTATATATATAAGCTATATTCGATATAATATTAGCTAATGCACTAATACTTAGTGCATAGTATAGTGTAAGTATATATATTATATATATAAGCTATATTCGATATAATATTAGCTAATGCACTAATACTTAGTGCATAGTATAGTGTAAGTATATATATATATTATATATATAATCTATATTCGATATAATATTAGCTAATGCACTAATACTTAGTACATAGTATAGTGTAAGTATATATATTATATATATAAGCTATATTCGATATAATATTAGCTAATGCACTGATACTTTGCGCATAGTACAATGTAAATATATATATATATATATATATATATATATATATATATATATATATATATATATATATATATATAAGCTATATTCAATATAATATTAGCTAATTCACTAATACTTAGTACATAGTATAGTGTCAAATATATATTATATATATATATATAAGCTATATTCGATATAATATTAGCTAAAGCACTGATACTTAGTGCATAGTATAGTGTAAGTATATATATATATATATATATATATATATATATATATATATAAGAGCTATATTCGATATAATATTATCTAATGCACTAATACTTAGTGCATAGTATAATGTAAGTGTATATATATATATATATATATATATATATATATATATATATATAGTATAAATTTTAGGATTTTAATTCAATTTAAGCTATATATATATATCGTCACACCTCCTTTTTTACACACCTACCCCTGAGGATAGTGTATAAGGGAGTTTTTCCAATTTAAGTGACATTATTCGAAATGGGATTATTTATTTACTCAGAGTCGCCACTTGGGATAGGTTTGGCTTTTGGTGTCCCAAGTCACCGGTTTATCTTGAATCCCAAATCGAGAAAATTTTCGACTTTCCAAATGAAGTCTGCGAACCAGAAATTCTGACTAAGGAATTCTGTTGACCCGAGGGAAGGTGTTAGGCACCCCCGGATCCCGTGGTTCTAGCACGGTCGCTTAAACTATCATAATTGGCCTAATATCTGATTTTTATACATGTTTATCCTATGATGCAATTTTAAAAATTATTTACCGCTTTTAATTAATTTTTTAAGGAATGTTGAACGTCGTTTAAAACGTGTTTTTGGATCACGTCACATGAAATACACCCGGATCCGAAACACATCCTATTCAACGTTTTGGGATTTGGATTTGGGTCAAATGAAATGCACACCCGAATTTAGGAAGGTAAAATTATTAAAGAACGCGCCTAAAGTGACAAACGCGTTATTAACTTTGCGGGAGGCCATGAAAATTCGCTAAATGGCACGTCCCAATTTCTAAGTATTTTAATGTAAGTCTTTAAATAGGGCCACGCAATTTATGAATTTCTTTTGGCGCGGCGCACCTCGATTTATTTTAAAGGCCACCCTAAAAGGAACTAATATTCTCTATTAAGGATTGTCTCTAAAATGCCTAATTAATTAATATTATTAATGAACTACTATTAAAAGCATTCAAGCGAATTCGGGCCTCAAGATCAAGTCCAAACTCAAACAAAAGGATCTCCATCATTGAAAACTCCTTTAATTTGAGCTTGCCACTTAACTTGAAGGGCCCAAGCTTGCATCACAAAATTAAATTACAGCTTTAAAGTGAATTCAGGCCTTCAGCATATAGGGCTTTGAGACTAGCCCCAGAAGGAGGAAATTGCAGTCAGCTTCTATGAGAAGCTGTCTCAAATGGGCTTCCGAACAGGCCCAGCGCGAAGGCAACAAAACTGGGACTTAGGCCCAAATCCGCACCGGCCCTTGACTTAAGGAAATTAACTGTGTGCAAAGCCTCAGCTGGAAAAGCTGATTACTATACCTGGGCCTTTAACAGGCCCAACTCACTCATCTGGACAGTTCATTGTTGGCCCAAGTGTAGTGACCGGACTTTGAATTTTTGGTATCCCTTTTTTGAGTTCTAAATTATTGCAGTAAACAACTATTTTTAGGAGCTGAAACAGTTTAATATAACCACACAATTCAACAAACACAGTGGCTAAACGATTTAAAATCACTGAAACATGTAAATAACTAAACTATTAAACTACTCATGATCCGATTTTAGGGTACTTAAGACATTCTAAACAGCTAAACCAAATTAAGACATATTTTCTGGATTGTATATGTGTCAAAGCAAACAGGTAAATGCCTTAGTTTACATGCTAATTTTAAATTTAAACTTTAGGCTTGTATTTAGATTGTACACATTCTGATGAAACACACACTCATTTTAGAGTTTATTTCCAGAACAACGTCTAGACCTGTATAATTCATTGGCAGCGTTCATTGGACATGGATCTAAACGTAACTCTAATTCAACATCTATACTAACATGATCAGATTTCAAATTAAACTAAGCTATACTAAAACTATACTAGATAGAGTACTCATACTAGGCTGAAAAGTAGTCCAAACAGTTCAGTTACAAATCAGTCCAAAAGTCCTATTAATACAAATAAGGCATTGTCCAAGTAACTCAATTATACTAAAAATCTAGGCTAAATAAAACAATATGAAATTCATGCAAAAACAGGTAATGATTCATCATTCATCTTCAAGTTTGTTCATACATATTGATCCAGTCTCATATATCACTTGAGGCTAAAAAAATGTACCTGGAAATTAGAACAAAGTGAGAAGGTCGAAAATCAGCCAAGCAGCAGCAGAATAAACAACAGTCAACAACAAATTGAGATCAATTTCTAGCCCAGGAAGTAGTATCAAAACAGCCAGGAGATAGTTTTGAATGAACAGCAACAGTAAACCCCCAAAAATAAAGCTTGAATGACCCAATTTGAACTTGGGGAGGATGTGATGACCCAACCCGTCGTCACGTGAGTTACCGCCCCGTTTCCTCCATTTTCTATTTCTTTATGCTTCAGTATCAGTATTAATGTGTTAGAGTTGATTTGGATTGGTTCTAGAAGGAAATGAGTCACTTAGTCTCTTTAAGGAAGGGCTGTTTTGGAAAAGTCAACCGGACATTGACTTATGGGTTAGAGGGCTTGGATATGAATTCCGATGATTCGGTTAGCTTCGGGGGATGATTTGTGACTTAGGAGTGCGATCAAAAGTGATTTTGGAGATCCGGAGTATAATTAGGCTTGAATTGGCAAAGTTAGGATTTTGGCGAATTCCGGTCGATATGTGAGATTTTGATCCGGGGGTTGGAATGGAATTCCGAGAGTTTCAGTAGTTTCGTTAGGTGATTTGGGATGTGTGTGCAAAATTTCAGGTCATTCGGAGGTGTTTTGGTTGGGTTTTTTATCCAATGCCTGTTTCGGAAGTTTTGGAAGAACTTAGGCTTGAATTTGATGAGAAATGATGGTTTTAGTGTTGTTCGAGATGTTTTGATGATTGGAGCAAGTTTGAATAAGGTATTGGATCATGTTTGTGTTTTTGGTTGAGGTCCCAGGGGCCTCGGGGTGATTTCGGATGGCAAACGGGATGAAAATTGAAGTTTGGAGATTTCAGGTCTGCTGGTATCTGGTATTTTCGCACCTGCGGTTGTGGGACCGCAGGTGCGGTCACGCAAAAGCGAAGGGAGGATCGCAGAAGCGAATTTCGGGCCTGAGTGTTGTTTTCGCAGAAGCGGTTGGCGGAGCCGCATCTGCGTAGCCGCAGATGCGGAAGAGTAACCATAGAAGCGATTTTTGATTTTTAAGGAGATTCCAGAAGAGGATAATTTCCGCAGATGCGGTAGTCGCAGAAGCGACAAAGGTACCGTAGGTGCGGAAACAACTGATCAGAAGAGGTTTTTATTTCCTTCGCGAATTTTGAAGGAGTTCATATTTTTAACTTCGGACTTGGGGAGTTTTGGACGATTTTGAAGAGGAAATTCAAGGACTTCGATCAGGTAAGCATCCTTGGACTTAGAACACGATTTTATCAGGCAAATACATGAAATTTGACTTAAAACTCAAGGAATTAAAGTAAAAAATGGTGGTTTAGGGCTTGAAACCTAAGAGAACAAAAATGGGAATTTGAGGGGTCATTTGGATTCCGATTTTGGTGTTCTTTATATGTATAGACTCGTGGCGAGATAAGGTATCCGTTGATGGTAAATTTACTGATTTTTGAGAAGTGGGCCCGGGGCTCGGGTTTTTGTTAATTTCGGGAATTTATCTATTTTTCGATTATTTTCGATTGGGTATTGTCCCATTAGCAAATTGTGACGTATTCGTTGTGGTTTTGGTTAGATTCGACGCAAATTTTTACTGGTTTCTTACCATATTTCTAGATATTGAACTCAATCTTGGTATTTAACACTGTTTTGTAAACTCAGCCATTTTTCCTAAAAGTAGAAACTAAAGTAATTTTTAAATGAAGTTTGGGCTGAATATTTTTATATTATTGTGTTGGAAGGCATATGTGATTTTGGGCTGAGTATGGGATCGGACTGCACGCCGCAGTGGTATGATAATGATATTGTTATGAGGCCAAGGGCCTGTTTGATGCCACGAGATGGCTTATTATTGCGCTTGGGCCGTAAGGGGCCCCTCCTGGAGTCTGCACACCCCCAGTGAGCGCCGTCGACGTTAAATAAATGGAGCGGGCTGCACGCCGCAGCGGGGTACTGGAGAGTACCGGTTTATGTGTTGCACTGCATGTTTAATTGTCATTTATTCTTTATTCTGATGTGATAATTCTATAATTGTTTTCACTGTTTTACTGTATTATGCTACTGGTTCATGTTGCTGTAATTATAGCCTTGCTTTGTGTTTATTTAGGATTTCTTATCCTCAGACTTTATTTATATTTATTACTTTCTGAGTTGGAAGTACTCACAATACTCCCTGCACCTTGTGTGCAGATTCAGGTGCACCCACTGAGGCTGAGTGAGATCTTCCCCGCCTAGCATCACATTCGGAAGGTTCAAGGTAGCTGCAAATTGGCGTTCGCAGTCCTAATCTTCCCTCTATTTTATTTATTTGTTTCCCCACATTTCTAGAAAAACATTATGTAGTAGGTTAATACTCATACATTAGAGGCTCAGACTTGTGACACCAGATTCTGTGGGCTGGTTAGTATTTTATATTTTGGGTTTTCTAATGTTAGCATCTAATTCAGGATTTCGCATTTAATTTGGTATTTTAGTTGTGAAAATCTACTTATTCACTGTGATTAATCGGTTAAGGTTTTTGAATTGGTCGGGCTTGCCTAGCAGTGTGTTGGGCGCCATCACGACCGGGGTTGGGGTCGTGACAAGGTGGTATCAGAGCCTAGGTTACTTGGTCTCGCTAGTCATGAGCCGGTTTAGTAGAGTCTCGTGGATCGGTACGGAGACGTCTGTACTTATCCTCGAGAGGCTGCAGAACCTTAGGAAATACTTCATATTCTTGAAACTCTTGTCGTGCGGTTTTGTTGAACTGTGAACTAAATCTTTGTTATTCTATTCTCTCACAGATGGTGAGAACATGAGCTACTGAATGCGACAGACAACCACCAGTGCCACCTACTGAGGCCGCCAGAGGCCGTGGACGCGATCGTGGTCGTGGCAGGGGTAGAGTAGCCGGGGCAGTACCTGCTAATCCGATAATTGCCCCAGCTCAGGATCAGGCTCCAGCGGTGGAGACTCCAGCAGCACCTGCTCAGGCACCAGCTGTGCCTATTGTGATTCCGGGTCTTCAGGAGACCTTGGCACAGATCTTGACGGTCTGTACTGGCTTGGCCCAGGCAGTTTCAGCTACCACAGCAGCAGCAGCTACTTCACAGACCGGGGGAGGCAATCAGACCCCCGATGCCCGCACACCTGCGTAGGGAGTGCAGGGAGTGCAGGGGCTACAGACACCGGAGGCACCTCAAGCTCAGCAGGTTGCTCCAGCTCAGGGTTTTGTGGTTCCAGCGATGCCAGACGATGAGCAGCGTCGTCTCGAGAGATTTGGTAGACTCCAGCATCTGACATTCGGTGGTGCTGAGGGCGAGGATGCCCAGAGTTTTCTTGACAGGTGTCAGAGTATGCTCCGTACTGCAGGGATCCTCGAGTCGAGTGGTGTGGCATTTACTACATTTCAGTTCACGGGGGCTGCTCTTACTTGGTAGGAGGACTTTGAGAGGCGTAGGCCTGCCGGTGCGGCACCTCTGACTTGGCAGCAGTTCTCTGCTCTTTTTCTGGAGAAGTATATACCTCAGTCCCGCAGGGAAGAGTTGCGTAGGCAGTTTGAGTGGTTGACGCAGGGAGACATGACAGTGACTCAGTACGAGATGTGGTTTTCCCAGCTGGCTCGTCATGCTACTTGGATGGTTCCATCAGATGGTGAGGGGATCAGGAGATTTGTGGATGGTCTTAACTACCATCTCCATATTCTGATGACTAGAGAGAGAGTACTGGGTGCTACGTTTGAGGAGGTGGTAGACATTGCTCGTGAGATTGAGTTAGTTCGCCGTAGAGAGCGAGAGGAGAGAGAGGCTAAGAGGCCTCGTGGATCGGGCAGTTACAGTGGTGCTCCTTCGAGGGGCCAGTTTCAGCAGGGTAGAGGTCGCTCTTTCAGGCCTGCTCAGTCATCTCGTCTAGAGTATCGTGGGGGATCTTTAGGCCGTGGTCATCATGGGCCCCAGCAGGGTCAGACTTCACTCAGCGCCCTCCCAGCTCAGAGTTCATCTCATGCCCCATCAGTTCAGGGTTCTTCCACGCCGAGTGCATCTGCTAGTCACTCCGGTGCGAGGGGTTCCTGTCAGACCCCATCTCTAGTACCGAGCAGCTGTTATGAGTGCGGAGAGTTTGGTCACTTTAGGAGGCAGTGCCCTCGCCTTCATGGTAGACAGCATCAGTAGAAGGGTCAGCCCTCGACTTCTGCTCCAGTTACTTCATCACCCGCCAGTCAGCTAAGGGTGGAGATCAGGCAGCCAGGGGTCGTCCCAGAGGTGGAGATCGATCAGGCGGTGGCCAGGCTCATTTCTACGCTATCCCGGGCAGGATAGATGCCATTGCTTCAGACGCGGTCATTACAGGTATTATTTCAGTCTGTCACAGAGACGCCTCAATATTATTTGATCCCGGTTCTTCATATGTGTCTTCATATTTTGCTCATCATTTGGGTACATCCCGAGGGTGTCTTGCCTTACATGTTCATGTATCTACCCCGGTGGGCGACACTATTGTTGTAGACCACGTATTCCGGTCATGTTTGGTGACTATTGGGGGTCTGGAGACCCGAGTTGATTTATTGCTATTGAGCATGGTAGACTTCGATGTTATCCTGGGCATGGACTGGTTATCTCCGTGTCATGCTATTCTAGACTGTTATGCTAAGACAGTCACTTTGGCTATGCCGGGTGTACAGCAAATCGAGTGGCGTGGTGTAACTGATTATATCCCTAGTAGAGTTATTTCTTTCTTGAAGGCCCAGCATATGGTTGGGAAGGGTTGTATTTCCTATTTTGCGTTTGTGAGAGATGTGGGATCTGAGACTCCTAGCATTGAGTTTGTTCCCGTTGTGAGGGAGTTTTCCGATGTGTTTCCTGCAGACCTGCCGGGCATGCCGCCGGACAGGGATATTGATTTTGGTATTGACCTGGTGCCGGGCACTCAGCCCATTTCTATTCCACCATATCGTATGGCACCAGCGGAGTTGAAAGAATTGAAGGAGCAGCTTCAGGAACTCCTGGATAAGGGGTTTATTCGGCCTAGCGTGTCACCTTGGGGTGCTCCAGTTCTGTTTGTGAAGAAGAAGGATGGCACAATGAGAATGTGCATCGATTATAGGCAATTGAACAAGGTAACGATTAAGAAATCCCCTACCTCGTATTGATGATTTGTTTGACCAGCTTCAGGGAGCGAGGGTGTTCTCCAAGATTGATCTCCGTTCGGGTTATCACCAGCTGAAGATCAGGGATTCAGATATTCACAAGACTGCTTTCAGGACTAGATATGGTCACTATGAATTTCTTGTCATGTCTTTCGGGCTGACCAATGCCCCAGCAGCGTTCATGCATCTGATGAACAGTGTATTCCGGCCTTATCTGGATTCATTTGTCATAGTGTTCATTGATGATATTCTGGTATACTCGCGTAGTCAGGAGGAGCACGCACAGCATTTGCGAGTTGTGTCGCAGAAGCTAAGGGAGGAGAGGCTTTATGCAAAGTCTCCAAGTGTGAGTTCTGGCTCGGTTCAGTGGCTTTCTTGGGACATGTGGTGTCCAGCGAGGGTATTCAGGTTGACCCAAAGAAGATAGAGGCGGTGCAGAGTTGGCCTAGACCGACCTCAGCCACAGAGATTCGCAGCTTCCTTGGTTGGCAGGTTACTATCGCCGGTTTGTGCAGGGTTTTTCCTCTATTGCATCGCCCTTGACCAAGTTGACTCAGAAGGGTGTCTCATTTGTATGGTCAGACTAGTGTGAGGAGAGCTTTCAGAAGCTCAAGACAACATTGACCACAGCCCCAGTGTTAGTTTTGCCATCAGCTTCAGGCTCTTATACGGTATATTGCGATGCTTCGAGAGTTGGGATTGGTTGTGTTTTGATGCAGGAGGGTAGAGTTATTGCGTATGATTCTCGTCAGTTGAAGTCCCATGAGCAGAACTACCCCGTCCATGATTTGGACCTAGATGCTATAGTTCATGCACTGAAGATTTGGAGGCATTACTTGTATGGCGTATCATGTGAAGTATTCACTGATCATCGCAGTCTTCAGCACTCGTTCAAGCAAAAGGATCTTAATTTGAGGCAGCGTAGATGGTTGGAGTTACTTAAGGATTATGACATTACTATTTTGTATCACCGGGGAAGGCCAATATAGTGGTCGATGCTTTGAGCCGGAAGTCGGTGAGTATGGGGAGTTTAGCATACATTCCAGTTGAGGAGAGGCCATTTGCAGTTGAGGTTCAGGCCTTGGCCAATCGATTTGTGAGACTAGATATTTCAGAGCCTAGTCGGGTGTTAGCTTGTGTGGTCTCTCGGTCTTCCTTGTATGACCGTATCAGGGAGTGTCAGTATGATGATCCGCATTTGCTTGTCCTTAAGGACAGGGTTCAGAATGATGATGCCAGGGATGTGACCATTGGAGATGATGGTGTTTTGAGGATGCAGGGCTGGATTTGCGTGCCCAACGTGGATGAGCTTCGGGAGTTGATATTGGAGGAGGCCCATAGCTCGTGGTATTCCATTCATCCGGGTGCCGCGAAGATGTATCAGGATCTTAGGCAGCACTATTGGTGGCGGAGGATGAAGAGAGATATTGTGGAGTATGTAGCCCGGTGTCTTAATTGTCAGCAAGTGAAGTATGAGCATCAGAGACCGGGTGGATTACATCAGCAGATGGTTATTCCTGAGTGGAAGTGGGAGAGGATCACTATGGATTTTGTTACCGGACTCCCACAGACTCTGAAGAAATTTGATGCTATTTGGGTGATTGTAGACAGGCTGACCAAGTCCGCGCACTTCATTCCGGTTTGTACTACTTATTCTTCAGAGCGGTTGGCAGAGATTTATATTCGGGAGATAGTTTGATTGCTTGGTGTCCCAGTTTCCATCATATCAGATCGGGGCACTCAGTTCACCTCTCAGTTTTGGCAGGCTGTTCAGCGAGAGTTGGGTACTCAGGTGCAGTTGAGCACAGCTTTTCACCCTCAGACGGACGGGCAGTCCGAGCGCACCATTCAGATATTGGAGGATATGTTACATGCCTGTGTTATTGATTTTGGAGGATCATGGGATCGGTTTCTACCACTTGCAGAGTTGCCTACAACAACAACTATCAGTCCATCATTCAGATGGCACAGTGTGAGACCTTGTAAGGGAGGCGGTGTAGATCTCCAGTTGGTTGGTTCGAGCCCGGGGAGGCTAGGTTGTTGGGTACAGATTTGGTTCAGGATGCATTGGAGAAGGTAAAGGTGATTCAGGAGAGACTCCGTACAGCACAGTCGAGACAGAAGAGTTATGCAGATAGGAAGGTCCGAGATGTATCGTATATGATTGGTGAGAAAGTCTTACTAAAGGTTTCACCCACAAAGGGTGTTATGAGATTTGGGAAGAAAGGGAAGCTGAGTCCGCGGTTCATTGGGCCTTTTGAGGTACTTAGGAGGATCGGGGAAGTGGCTTATGATCTTGCCTTGCCACCTAGCTTGTCGGGCGTCCATCCAGTTTTTCATGTGTCTATGCTCCGGAAGTACATTGGGGACCCGTCCCATGTTTTAGATTTCAGTACAGTTCAGCTGGAGGGTGACTTGACTTATGATGTAGAGCCAGCAGCCATTTTGGATCGTCAGGTTCGGAAGTTGAGGTCAAAGGATGTTGCTTCGGTGAAAGTGTAGTGGAGAGGTCGGCCCATGGAGGAGGCTACCTGGGAGACCGAGCGGGAGATGCAGAGCAGATACCCTCACCTATTTGAGGCTCCAGGTATGTTTCTTGACTCGCTCGAGGACGAGCGTTTGTTTAAGTTGGGGAGGATGTAACGACCCAACCCGTCGTCACGTGAGTTACCGCCCCGTTTCCCCCATTTTCTATTTCTTTATGCTTCAGTATCAGTATTAATGTGTTAGAGTTGATTTGGATTGGTTCTAGAAGGAAATGAGTCACTTAGTCTCTTTAAGGAAGGGTGGTTTTGGAAAAGTCAACCGGACGTTGACTTATGGGTTAGAGGGCTCGGATATGAATTCCGATGATTCGGTTAGATTCGGGGGATGATTTGTGACTTAGGAGTGTGATCAAAAGTGATTTTGGAGATCTGGAGTAGAATTAGGCTTGAATTGGCAAAGTTAGGATTTTGGCGAATTCCGGTCGATAGGTGAGATTTTGATCCGGGGGTCGGAATGGAATTCCGAGAGTTGTAGTAGCTTCGTTAGGTGATTTGGGATGTATGTGCAAAATTTCAGGTCATTCGGAGGTGTTTTGGTTGGGTTTTTGATCGAATGCGTGTTTCGGAAGTTTTGGAAGAACTTAGGCTTGAATTTGATGAGAAATGATGGTTTTAGTGTTGTTCGAGATGTTTTGATGATTGGAGCAAGTTTGAATAAGGTATTGGATCATGTTTGTGTTTTTGGTTGAGGTCCCGGGGGCCTCGGGGTGATTTCGGATGGCTAACGGGATAAAAATTGAAGTTTGGAGATTGCAGGTCTGCTGGTATCTGTTATTTTCGCACCTGCGGTTGTGGGACCGCAGGTGCGGTCACGCAGAAGCGAAGGGAGGATCGCAGAAGCAAATTTCGGGCCTGAGTGTTGTTTCCGCAGAAGCGGTTGGGGGAGCCGCATCTGCGGCTGACCGCAGAAGCGGTTTTGGATTTTTAAGGAGATTCCGCAGAAGCGAATAATTTCCGCAGATGCAGTAGTCGCAGAAGCGACAAAGGTACCGCAGGTGCGGAAACAACTGATCAGAAGAGGTTTTTATTTCCTTCACGAATTTTGAAGGAGTTCATATTTTTAACTTCGGACTTGGGGATTTTTGGACGATTTTGAAGAGGAAATTCAAGGACTTCGATCAGGTAAGCATCCTTGGACTTAGAACACGATTTTATCAGGCAAATACATGAAATTTGACTGAAAACTCAAGGAATTAAGGTAGAAAATGGTGGTTTAGGGCTTGAAACCTAAGAGAACAAAAATGAGAATTTGAGGGGTCATTTGGACTCCGATTTTGATGTTCTGTATATGTATAGACTCGTGGCGAGATAAGGAATCCGTTGATGGTAAATTTACTGATTTTCGAGAAGTGGGCCCGGGGCTTGGGCTTTTGTTAAATTTATCTATTTTTTCGATTATTTTCGATTGGGTATTGTCCCATTAGCAAATTGTGACGTATTCGTTGTGGTTTTGGTCAGATTCGATTTGAAGGGAACCAGGCTTGGATTTGGAAAGGAGAGGTGAAGGGGAAGGTATGGTGTAAATTTGGGGGTCATCGGAGAATCGCCGCCGGCAGAGGCGATTTCCGGCCGGCGGCGGAGGGCGGAGGGCGGTGGTGAACGGTGGTGTTACGCCGGAACTAAAATGGGTGGTATGAGACGACGGTTTGGGGGTAGGGGGAAATCAGACAGTTATATATTAAATAACCTTGTTAGTTCCGGACCGTTGGATTGATGAGATCCAACGGTCATGATTAAGAAGAGATGAAATAGTGTCGCTTTGAGTGATCTGGGGGCTGGAGCATTTGGACCGGGCATGGGCGTGATTTGGGCCTGATTTTGAGCAGATTTGGGGACTTGGGCTGGGATTTGAACAGGTTTTGGCGGGTTGGCCCAAAATCGGGTCTTTTATTAAGACCCTTATTTTCCTTTAACTTTCTTTTCTTTTTCATTTCTTTTTCTATTTTTTTTTATATTTTTGTTAAATGCAAAATTAAAAATAAAAAGACCTGATTTAACTCTAAAATTAAGCTAATTAATTTTCTAAAATTAAATAAATCCTAATTTAAAAAGAAAAATAAGTAAAAATGCAAAAGGACTATTTTTTGTGATTTTCTCTTATTTCTTGTAATGTTAATTAACTAGTAAACCTAAAAATATAAAAATGGGATCCTAAATGCAAATGTGCTATTTTTTGTATTTTTTATGAATTATATCAATTAAAATGAACACAAAATGCAAACAAACACAAAATCATGCAATTAAATTCTAAAAATCAAATAATAAAAGAAAAATCCTAATTCTGAGAAGTCTATAGGAATAATTTAAGCGAGGCAAAAATCACGTGCTCACAGCTGCCCCTCTTTGTTCGGAGACACAAAGGGTTATCGGGCAAAGATAAATGAGCAATTATGAGAGATTTTTGCCTGCTTGACACTCCATTAGAAGCATTTTGAAAAATGTCTGACCGAACCTTGCTTCAGAGGTTGCCTACATATCCTCGGCTATAAAGAAATCAGGTCAGTATAGTTCTGGAAGTTTTGGTAGCTGGGACTACCAGGAGCTGTGATTTTACTGTTGTTGCTGCTGCTACTGCTTGTTGACCTCCTTATTACACCGAAAAGGAAAATCAAAGCTAAGCTAGCTATGCCTATCAACTATGAGTTACAAGATTCATATCTATAAATCTCTTGAAGCTTGATCTTGAGTCTTAGCTGATTTTTCCGTGGACTCTGATTTGAATCTTGATGCTCTCAAGCTGTGGGTGTTGGTTCTTTCTTCAGCATTGTGTCAAAGCGGGACAGGCGGAGCTTGTGAATTCAATCAAGTTTTGAGCAGTCCGCATCTCTGTTCACTTCGGCATTTTGAATTCACTTCTTTTTGTTCTTTCTTTTTCTTCTTTTCTTTATTCTGGATTGAGACTCATTCTTTTGGTCGTCTCGAACACCTCTGCCTCGAGGTTAAACCTGCTCAGACACCAAAACAAACAAACGAACGAAAATTTCTACCCCGGTTTTCACTAGGAAAATTTCGTGAGTTATTCGTGACAAAGTCTAAACTCATTCTCTTTTTTTTTCTTTTCATCAATTTTATTTCATTTTTTCATTTTCAAGAATTGTATTTATCTATGATGGAATAGATTAGGGAGTGGAACCCTGATTCTAAAATGTCAACTCAGGGATTGGAGCCCTAATGTTGATGCAAAACGACTAGGGAATGGGGGCCCTATGTCCAAAAAGTGCAACTCAGGGATTGGAGCCCTGATATTGGCAAAAGGTAAAAAAAAGCTCAACTCAGGGATTGAAGCCCTAATGTCCGCAAAGGGAAAAAACGCTCATCTCAGGAATTGGAGCCCCAATGTTGGCTAAAGGGAAAAACGCTCAACTCAGGGATTGGAGCCCTAATGTTGGCTAAAGGGAAAAACGCTCAACTCAGGGATTGGAGCCCTAATGTTGGCTAAAGGTAAAAATGCTCAACTCAGGGATTGGAGCCCTAATGTTAGCTAAAGGAAAAGTGCTCAACTCAGGGATTGGAGCCCTAATGTTGGCTAAAGAAAGAGCGCTCAACTCAGGGATTGGAGCGCTAATGTTGGCTAAGGAAAAAATGCTCAACTCAGGGATTGGAGCCATAATGTTGGCTAAAGGGAAAAACGCTCAACTCAGGGGTTGGAGCCCTAATGTTGGCTAAAGGGAAAAGCGCTCAACTCAGGTGTTGGAGCCCTAATGTTGGCTAAAGGGAAAAACGCTCAACT
>NC_031999.1:43952422-43963389 GCF_001879085.1 Nicotiana attenuata
CCCGGGGGCCTCGGGATGATTTCGGGTGGTTAACGGCAAAATTTGAGAAGTGTTGCAGCAGCTGAAGTTTTTCCCTTCTGGTATTTTCGCTTCTGCGGCTTGGGAACCGCAGAAGCGGAGCCGCAGAAGCGGCCTTAGCATCGCAGGAGCGAATTTGGGCTCCCTCAGCTTTTTCCGCAGGTGCGGAGGATCTATCGCAGATGCGGTTACGCACCTGCGAGGCTTCTATCGCAAATGCAGCCCTGAGTCTTTTGTGAGAAACCGCAGAAGCGGTAAGTATTTCGCAGAAGCGGCAACCGCAGGTGCGGTTTAAGACCGCAGAAGCGGAACCCTGGATTTTTAATGAAAACCGCTGAAGCGGCTCGTGGTCCGCAGAAGCGGGACCGCAGAAGCGGTCCCTTGTCTGCATAAGCGGAAATGACTGTTCAGAAATATCAATTTCGAGGGTTAAATTTCATAAGTTTGAAAATCGATTGAGAGCTCGGGAGAAGGCGATTTTGAGTGGGTTTTGAAGAGAAAATCATTGGGTAACGTTTACTTGATCCCTTTTCATTATATTTCATCATTATATCGCTAAATACATCATTGGAATTCGAATTTAGGATCAAAAGTTGGTTAATTTGGGGTAAAACTTCATTACCTAAACTATTGAGTTTTGAGTGGGCATTTGACCTCCGATTTGGGAGATTTTTATATGGTTAGACTCGTGAGAGTACGAGGGTTCTGAAAATGTGAACATTATTCGATTCCGAGGTGTTGGCTGGAGGGGCATTTTGGTCATTTTACCTATTTTTGCGCCCTAGCTGTAAATTTATTAGCGAAATCAATTGTTTGCAATATTATTTACAATGTGTAATTGAATTGAATAGATTTGGGCCATTTGGAGTCGGATACTCGTGGCAAGAGCGTGGCTTCTAGTTGATATTGAGCCGGTTCGAGGTAAGTGGCTTGTCTAACCTTGTGTGGGGGACCTTTCCCTTTAGGATATTGTTATTTGGTATTTTGAGTGCCTTGCACGCGAGGTGACGAGCGCGTACTTGAGCCAATTGTTGAAAATCCGATTTTACTTAAGATATTGCGATTGAGTTTCTTTCACATTTGCTTTATTCTACTTGCTACTATAACCTGTGCTAGATTAGGTGAGCATGTTTAGTTGTTTTAACTTGCCTACTTGCTTAAGTTGCCTTGACTGTACTACATGAAGCATGTTAGGCCAATACTACCCGTTGTTTGTCTTTGTACTTCATTTCTGTGTATCTTCTGGTTGTGATTGTGCATTTACATTGGGACTACGGATGTGGGATTCCGGCAGCTCCCCCCCCCCCTCTTGTTGTTTACTTTGGGACTACGGGTTCGATTCCCGGTAGACCCCCCTGCACTTTTACTTTGGGACTGCGGGTTAGATTCCCGATAGATCCCCCTGCACATTGATAGTTGGACTACGGGACGGTATCCCGGGAGATCCTTCGAATATACACATATGATGGACTACGGGACGGTATCCCGGGAGATCCACTGGACAGCTGAGAAAAGGACTACAGGACGGTATCCTGGGAGATCCTCATTGTTACCATTGGTATTGAGCTGTACTTATTCTGTGGTTGTTCCGTTCTTGTGTATTTGCTATTGCCTTGTTTAATCTGTCTTATTTCACTGCTGTATTTATTATTTCTGTAAGATTATCATACTGTTAATTATTTTTATTACTATATTTTGTCTCAGTATGGCCCTGACCTTCCTCGTCACTACCCAACCGAGGTTAGGCTTGGCACTTATTGGGTACCGCTGTGGTGTACTCATGCCCTTCCTGCGCATGTTTTTCATGTGCAGATCATCCAGGTACCTCCACTCAGGCGCACTATCAGTGAGGCGGGAGGACTACGGAGACTTCGAGGTAGATCTGCTGCGTCCGCAGACCGACGAGTCTCCCTCTTATTCTATCTTTAGTACTTAGTTTTCCTTCTTTCGGTTGTTAGAAATTCTGGAGTTTGGAACCTATACTATACACTTCTGTAGCTTGTGTTGCCCGTGAGTTTCCGGGTTTTGGGAATTGTTTTAGACTTGTGATATTGAGTTGTACTTGCCAAGCGGCATTCAGTACAGTTTCCTTTAGATATTTGATTTGATTTTCTCTATTTTTCCGCAATAAATATATTTCCGCAAATGTTAGGCTTACCTGGTGATGGGGACCAGGTGCCGTCATGACATGTTCACGGTTGGTGAACTAGGGTCGTGACAAGCTCCTGCTGCATGGATCCAAGGCCTTCCCAGAAGAAAATTATAGGACGTGTCCATGTCTAGCACTTGGAAAGTCACCTCGAAGTCCACCAGGCCAATGGTTAAGATTAGGTCAATTTCTCCAATGGTGTCTCTTTTGATACCGTCAAAGGCTCTCACACAGACATTGTTGGGACGAATCCTTCCAGTCCCGATCTCCATACACTGTAGTGTGGAGAGTGGGCAAATGTCCACCCTAGAACCTCCGTCTACCATGACCCTCTTCACATAGTATCCCTCACATTTGACGTTAAGTGTAAGGCATTGTTGTGAGCGGCTCCTTCTGGAGGCAAGTCATTTTCGCTGAAGGAGATCTGGTTAATTGTGAAAAAGCTTTCTGCCATTCTCTCTAACTGCTCCACAGAAGTTTCAGCGGGTACGTATGCTTCATTCAGGGTCTTCATTAAAACCTTCTGATGTTCAGGGGATTTCATCAACAATGACAGCAAGGATTCTTGTTTAGGATATTTTCGCAATTGATCAACCACCTCATAGTCGGCCATCTTCATTTTCTGAAAGAAAGCTTCCGCTTCCTCGGCACTTACATGTTTCTTAGACGGAAAACGCTTTCGAATGGCATTGTTTACTTCTTCTATGTTGGAATACTTCTCAACGAGGGAATTTTCTGGAAGCTCTCCCAAGATCTCTTTACCCTTATACGTAGCCACCGTCTGATGATAATTCCATGGCACTGCAGCAGGGTTTGTCATAGGCTTCTGTGGCGCGCGGACAATAACCACGGGCTCACTCAGCCTTGGTGGATTAGTTGGCCCCCGCACCATATAAGCTCCCTTGGTTGCCTTTTTCAAATCAAATCTCTTTAGAGGACTCAAAGTCAACTGCTTTTTGTTGCGGCCTCGTGGGACATATAGAACAGCATCTTTGGGAGCCATTGCCCCCGTTCTTGCTTCAACTTTCTTTTCTGGTTTTGAATGGGTGGCTTTGTTCTTCTTTTCCCCTTTATCTTGCTTCGGGGCAACCTTTGGCTTTCTTTCCGCTTCAGCAATGGCAATTATGGCCTTTAGTGCCAGGTCAAATTCCTTATCTTGACAAATCATTCCAATTACTGGCCCGTTATTGTGGGCTGGCAGTGGGTTATTAGTCACGTTTGGGACATCCTCATCCCTCAGCACTATCTTTCCATGCTCTATTAAGTTCTCCACTGCCCTTTTTAATGTCCAACAATCATTTGTGTTGTGCCCTTCTGCTCCTGAATGATAGGCACATCTGACACCGGCTCTGTAGGCAGGCGATGCTGAGTTATGCCTTGTTTGAGGGACTGGCTGCAGTAGACCCAGTTGGACAAGTTTTGGAAATAGATTGAAGTAAGATTCACCAATTGGAGTAAAAGTTTTCCTCCTGGGTGGCTCACGGGGGGGGGGGGGGAAGTTGTTCTGTAGAGGACGGGGATTATAGTGGTTTTGGCGAGGAGGCTGGTTTCTTGGAAATGGAGCTTGGTTTCTATTGGCATGTTGTTGCGATCGTACAAAAGGTTGAGCATTCATGACCGCATACGGTTGAGGAGCATAGGCCATGTCATGGTGGGGGTAATAATGTTGAGGGAATCTTTCTAAGAACATAGGTCTAGGAGCGCGGTGTCTTCTTGCACCCGAGGCCGCCATGGTTGTTTCTTCTTTCTTCTTACCCTTTGCCATTCCTCCAGAACCGCCTTGGATGGCTTGGGAGGTTGCTCTAATGGCTGACTGGCTCAGAATTCTGCCTGTTTTCAAACCATTCTCCACCATTTCACCAATTTTAATAGCTTCGGCGAATGGTTTACCCATAGCTGACATCATATTTTGGAAATAATCAGCTTCCTGAGCTTGAAGAAACACCGTGACCATTTCAACCTCGTCCATCGGAGGTTTTACCCTTGACGCCTGTTCACTCCATTTGATTGCATACTCCCGAAAACTTTCTGAGGACTTCTTTTTTAGATTTGCCAATGAGTTCCGGTCTGGAGCAATGTCTATATTGTACTGGAACTGTCTAACAAAATCTCTCGCGAGGTCGTCCCAGATGTGCCATCGAGAGATATCTTGATCCATATACCACTCGGAGGCAATACCCACCAAGCTATCCCCAAAGTAAGCCATGAGCAATTCTTCTTTTCCTCCAGCCCCACGCAATTGATTGCAGTATTTCTTAAGGTGAGCAATGGGATCACCATGCCCATCGTAATTCTCGAACTTCGGAGTTTTGAATCCCATAGGCAAATGCACGTGAGGGGACATGCACAGATCAGTATATGACACACTCTTTTGCCCACTTAAACCCTGCATGTTTTCGAGGCTTTGTTCCAGGCTTCTCATCCTTTTTGCCATTTCATCCTGTTCGGGAGCTTTGGGAGTCTTTTCCTGTCCCGTTGTGAACTCATATGGAGGTGGTTGGGAGTAAGTATAGGCGGGGTACTGAGGAGGCTCCACTTGGAAAATAGGATTTTGGAATGTGAAGGCTGACGGATCAAAAGTGGTTGGTTTTAGGAGTGCGGGTTGTGTTGTGGCGGAGCATGGGGGAGCGGTAAAGATATTGGGGACTGCTCCGGATGTGAACACCTGGGGGCAAACCTCAGAAGGTGTTCCCACAAAATGGGCCGATATGGTAGGTTGTCCCAATGGGGTATTCGGGTGGCTGATGGGGATATTAGAGGTACCCCCTGTTCTAGGAAACAACTCGGGGAATCCGGGGATGGCACTTGGAGGTTCCCTTCCATTCGTCCACGCATCCCACATCTCCATGACCCTAAGACGTAAGATCCGGTTCTCTTCAGCCGCTGCAGATTCCGAGGCCGGGATGCCCGAGATTGGGCCATCTTCTGGGATGGGAATGGCTGGCAAGGTCATTTCCGAAGACATTTCTATGTTTCCCTTCGATCTAGTAAAGTACGGATGTGATGCCAGTTTACCACGAAAAACCAACCCCGTTTCTATAACCTGGCCCGATTACGACAACAGCAAACGGTTAGTTTGAGTCAAATAACAGATAGGTAATCGCACGTTGGGGTGTGATGCACCTATACAGTTAAATGGATGTCTACATGTTTTGCAACGGTTGCATGCATCATCCCGGCCTTTCCTTTCCAATTTCTTTTCTTTTTATTCCGACCCTCTTTTTCCTGCCTTTTCTTTGCTTTTCTGGTTTTTCTCTCATTTTCTTAATTTTCTTTTCTCTCCTTTTTTCTTTTCTTTCATTCTTGCCTTTGCTTTTTGCCATGGTTTCTTTCTCTCGGTTTTCTTATTTTCTCTCTTTTGTTTCTTTTCCTCTCTTGTTTTTTTTTCTTTTATTTTCTTTCCTCCCTTTTTTCTTTTCTCTTAGGGTTACGAATCCTATGGAGAATGCCTATGTATCATGACCCCGCATGAATCAGACCAAGCGTAGTTCTTGAAAAAAATAAATGCAAAAAGTAAGGAAACAATATTTTGGGAAAAATTTTTTTTTCTTTTTTTTCAAAAACTTTTATTTCAAAAACAAAACCCTGGCTTTGCAGATACGGCCTTTTAGCACTTCGGTGAAGAAGATTTTAAGGCTGTGCCCGCTAACCGTTGAAAATGACCCAAGGTGGCTGTTTTTGCAAAAACAGCCTTCCGGCGCCCTTTTGGGGACATTCGGCTTATTTTAGATAAGAATGGCATCACCTGACTTATTTGTGAAAAAAACTAAATTTTTTGTTGTTTTTGGGCTATTTTTGCAAACAGGGAAGTTGGACCCGATGGGGGTTGCCTACGCATCCCACGCCCTGTGGGAATCAAACTGGCGTAGTTCGGGCAGATTTGAAAAAACCAACTATGTTTTGAAAACAAAAGTTTTCTTTTTCTTTCATTTTCTCAAAAATTCGGCAAGGTTTTAGAATTTTATAAAAATACCTACCTCTCACTCTTGGTTTTTCTTTCTTTCTTTTCCCTCTTTTTTTTTGTTTTGTTTTTATTTTTATTTTTTCTGTCCCTATTCTAGAAGCCGGTCAACATGCAAGCCGAAACAAATAAATGCACAAGTAGCACGTAAGATGCATCAGGATGGTCTTTTCATTTCAGGTCACCTGTCTTAGACGGACCCAACCCCTGTGTTGAATCCCCTAAGTCAAATGCACATGATGCAAACAAACGTTCCTACTAGGGATCCGGCATGAGGCTTTGTTATACTAGGTTCAAAACCTGGGTATTTGTTCTAGACTGTGTACCCGAGCGGACAACTCGAGTCGAGGAGGGGGCTACGTACCGGGGACCCGAAAGATCATCCGGCTTAGTAACTTGTCCGAGCCTCTTTCTTATTTCAAGGTATGACACTAACAGAATAGGGAGTCTCGACCAGCGAGCACATCCCTGAAGATAAGAAGAGAAGGGTTTCGTAACAGTTTATATGTACAGTTCAAATAATATCAAAGCGGTAAAAACATCATTATGCACATTAAGCCCAACATGTAAAAATATCAGATAATAAACAAAGCCAAATACAACAATTATTCTAAGCTCGAATTCTTGAACCCTGAACCAAAAGTTCTGGGTTCATATCCCCAGCAGAGTCGCCATAGCTGTCATACCTCCTTTTTTACACACCTACCCCTGAGGATAGTGTATAAGGGAGTTTTTCCAATTTAAGTGACATTATTCGAAATGGGATTATTTATTTAATCAGAGTCGCCACTTGGGATAGGTTTGGCTTTTGGTGTCCCAAGTCACAGGTTTATCTTGAATCCCAAATCGAGAAAATTTTCGACTTTCCAAATGAAGTCTGCGAACCAGAAATTCTGACTAAGGAATTCTGTTGACCCGAGGGAAGGTGTTAGGCACCCCCGGATCCCGTGGTTCTAGCACAGTCGCTTAAACTATCATAATTGGCCTAATATCCGATTTTTATACATGTTTATCCTATGATGCAATTTTAAAAATTATTTACCGCTTTTAATTAATTTTTTAAGGAATGTTGAACGTCGTTTAAAACGTATTTTTGGATCACGTCACATGAAATGCACCCGGATCCAAAACACATCCTATTCAACATTTTTGGGATTTGGATTTGGGTCACATGAAATGCACACCCGAATTTAGGAAGGTAAAACTATTAAAGAACGCGCCTAAAGTGACTAGCGCGTTATTAACTTTGCGGGAGGACATGAAAATTCACTAAATGGCATGTCCCGATTTCTAAGTATTTTAATGTAAGTCTTTAAAGAGGGCCACGCAATTTATGAATTTTGTTTGGCGCGGCGCACCTCGATTTATTTTAAAGGCCACCCTAAAAGGAACTAATATTCTCTATTAAGGATTGTCTCTAAAATGCCTAATTAATTAATATTATTAATGAACTACTATTAAAAGCATTCAAGCGAATTCGGGCCTCAAGATCAAGTCCAAACTCAAACAAAAGGATCTCCATCATTGAAAACCCCTTAAATTTGAGCTTGCCACTTTGTCATACCTCCTTTTTACACACATACCCCAAAGGATAAAGTATAAGGGAGTTTTTCCATTTAAAGTGACATTATTCGAAATAGGATTATTTATTTGTTTTTAGAGTCGCCACTTGGGATAGGATTGGCTTTTGTGTCCCAAGTCACCGGTTTAATTTGAATCCCAAATCGAGGAAAATTCCGACTTTCCAATTGGAGTCTGCGAACCAGAAATTCTGAATAAGGAATTCTGTTGTCCTGAGGGAAGGTGTTAGGCACCCTCGGATCCCATGGTTCTAGCACGGTCGCTTAAATTGTTATAAATGGCTGAAATCTGATTTTTATACATGTTCAAACCTATAGTGCAATTATAGAATTATTTAACCGCTTTTAGTTAAAAAAATTTAAGAAAGTGAACGTCGTTTAAAAATGTATTTTTGGATCACGTCACATGAAATGCACCCGGATCCTCGACACATTCTTATTCAACGTTTTGGGATTTGGATTTGGGTTGCATGAAATGCACACACGTATTTAGAAAGGTAAAATTATTAAAAGCGCGCCTAAAGCGACTAACGTGTTATTAACTTTGCGAGAGGCCATGAAAATTCGCTAATGGCACGTCCCAATTTCTAAGTATTTTTAATGGGATAATTAAAGAGGGCCACGCAATTTGTGATTTTATGTGGCGCGGCATACCTCGAATTATTTTAAGGATATCCTAAAATGAACTATTATTTTCTATTAATGATTGTCTCTACAGGCCTAATTAACATTATGAATTAATTATTATTTAAAACGTTCGAAAAGGTTCGGGCCTCAAGATCAGGTCCAAATTTAAACAAGGGAAATTTCTATTGCTGAAAATCCCTTAGTTCAAATCTGCCACCTAAATTGAAGACCCAAAGCTTATATCTAATTTAAACATGTAGCCTCAATTAAGGTTTCAATATCTTGGGCCTCGAAATTGGCCCTAGAATAGGTTCAGTCAGTTTATGGAAAGCTAACCAAACGTGGGCCGCTGCACAGGCCCAAACGAAAAGGCAAACCAGCATGGGAACTGGGCCCTGCTCCCGCGAAGCCAGGGTCCAAATCAATTGGACTAGGCTATCAAGACTTGGCTAGCTGGCAAGCCCAAACCAATGTTGGACTTTAACGGGCTGTTAACCCCACTGAACTTATTTCACATGCCTGAACTTATTGATTCCGGTAACAAAGGAAATTTGGCTTTCAAAATTACTAACTCATTTCACAACTGAACACCTCAATTCGATAGCAACAGGAAAATAATAGATTTATTCAATTCAATAACTGCCAATTTAATTCTAAAAGTTCCAAGCAGGTCTAAGCTAGTAAATTTCTACAAACATTTACAGGATTCAATGATTCAGCTAAGGTGATCAACCCTTATAGTAAAAAAAAAATCAAATTCAAGAACTTAATAAATGCTGAAATATTATTTTTCTGATTTCAAAACCAAACTTCTGGTATTAATCTGAAATATAGAGCCATTTGCTCATTTTGTAAACTCAACATTCCTGCTGAACCTAAACTCAAACTTATCATTCAAAGTTAAAACCTGAAATCATGCTCATTCTAAAGTTTATTTATAGAAATAATATCTAAACCTGTGATGTATTTACAGAATAATAATGCTAGTTCAACACCTATGCTGAAATTTCAATGAAGTCCAAGCAGTCCGAAATTCAACTTAAGCTATACTAAATGATACCAGATATGGCATTCAAATTATGCTGAAAATAGTTCAAACAGTCCAAACAGTCCTCAATACGAATGAGGCAATTGTTCAAATTACACTATTAAATGTATCTAAGCTAAATAACAGCAGAAAATTCATGTGAAACAAACAATTCTTCATCATTTAACTTCAAACGTGTTCATACATATGGATCCAATCTTCAACATCACTTGAGGCAAAGAAAATGTACCTGGAAATTTAATCAAAGTGAGGAAATAAGAGTCAGCTAAGTAACAGTGCAACAGCAGCGATACCTTCTGCAGAAAACAACAATTCCAAGCCCAAAACCCAGGAAAATGGGGACCAAACGCAATAGACTTCTAAATTAAGCTTCAATCAACCAAAACCCAGCTGAATTTTGATAACCTAACTTGATGAACCAATGCAATTGCATAGAAAAGATCTGGACCTTTTTTTTGAATTTTTCAGTGATTGTTTTTTGCAGTAGTTTGAAACTTGAATTTGAATTTTTTGATTTATCTCAGCTCTAGAGTTTGAATTTTGAATTTTTCAGATCTGAAACTTGTTTTGAATTTTTCAGACCTCTAAAACTTGTGAAACAAGGCAAGGGGAATGCCTTTTTATAGGCAAAACTAGAGCAGCATCCAGATTTTATTTTACACCCTTAGTCTCTTATTTAATTTTCAGTTTTTAGCTACTTAGTCCCTTAGTTATTGGCTTGTTGCCCAAGCTACTACACTTAATTTCCTGAATTTCAAATTAGAACCCCAATCTAGAAGATTCTAGAGGGGTTCTATTTTCAGTTACTGCAGAATTCCCTATTAGAATTACCTATATTAACCCTGAATTGATTCTGAATTACTAGCCTAGGCAACCCAACCCCCAGCCCTGTTACCTTGGTCAAGAGGTGACTATAGTTAACTAATAAAGCCTCGACTATTCAGCTATAACCAAACAAATCCTAAGAATTGGACTAATCAAGCAATCTAACTAATCAAAACATGGAAATCAATTCTAACAATCAGTAAACTAACAATTAACGACATTCAAACAAACTTGAAACTAAAATCGAATTAACAGCGACAAACATGGATTTATTCAATCGAAGCCAAATACAAAATCAAACCAACAGAAAAATCAAAACAGAACAAAAAGTAAACCTAAAATAAAAACTAAAATAGAACAAAATCAATGGAACAAAAATCAATCAAAAACCCTAAAAATTATAAATCAATTAACGTCATTTGAAAGAAACCTTACTGATTTAAGTCTTCTAGTTAGTTGTCCTTTCGAATCTGATCCCAAATAATGTTATTTGCCTATTTTTTCCAAAAATAAACAAACAACATCATTTGAGGAACAATCGAACACTGGGAAATTCAAGCAAGGCCAAAATTCCTTTGGGCTTCGACCAGGAACCATAGATTTAGGTTTCGGGGGATTTTGGCTGGGTTTGAGGGAAACTAGTTTGAGATTTGGGGAGAGAAGTCAAGATGAGTGCATGGTGTAAGTTTGGTAGGATTTGAGGGTGGCGCCGGTCGTGGGCGGCGGAGGCGGCGATCACTGTTTTGAATATTTGAGGCG
>NC_031999.1:43963409-43982248 GCF_001879085.1 Nicotiana attenuata
AGTGGCCAGATTGTCAGCTGTTGGTTGTGCCCAGTCATAAAGTGCACCCTCAGGCACAGGAGGTGCCAATTGCTCATCCCTGACGTTCCCGTTGGGGTCGTTTATGTCGCCCATATCAATTTCGAGTTGGTGTATTTGTTGTGATTGTTGAAGTCTTTTGTTTGCACGATTCAATGCCCGGAATGTCTTCTCGGGGTCTGAGAGTCCTTCAAGCAGTTCTCCAGTCCTTGTAGAATTTCTAGGCATGCACCTGTGCACCCAGATCAACAACCGTCAAATTTTCAATGAAAAAAATTGGTAGAGAGAAACTGAATACAACAATAATCTTTGTATTTCTGTCAATGGCAGTTGATAATTCCGTTAACTCCCCGGCAACGATGCCAAAATTTGATCACGCCCAACTATGCCTTCTAGAAAAGAACTCTGCGGACGTTGCAAATATAACCCGAGTATTACGCCCAGGGTCGAATCCACAGAGAGTTAACCTATCAACCGCTATCTTCAAACCCACCAAGTATTCAGCACCAGCTTCTCAAACATTCAAATTCTCAGTTGAGTGTTCTTTAACAACTAGCTTGCAAGTAACTAAATGGCTGTAACTAAATTAATAAGGTTGTAAACAATTATGAGGAAAAGCTAAGGCGATGATTTCCCCTATTGATGGAATCCCTTCTGTTTATGCTCATACAAATTTACCCACACATCTCTATCAATCATGAACGCTAATCTTACCGCAAATCTCTCCCGAGTAATCACAGTAATCTACTATTGCACTCTCCCGAGATACACTAACTTGCTTTATTTAATCACAATTCAATTTAGATTGCACCCAAGACTTCGTTATTCCTAATCCCGCCTTTAAACCCGCAATTATAGATTCCTCTAATAATCTAGGAGTGGTGTTGTTCAACAATACCCTAAATATGCACTCTTTTCCAAGTTATGCACACTAAATAGGTACAGCTAATTGAGGATCCTGTCAATTAACTACAACGAACACGAAGTTGAACAAATAAAGATTAAACTAGCAATTTGTATTCACATAAACAAGAAGTTCATCACCCAATAGGTTCCATCAAAGCCTTAGACAAGGAATTTAGCTACTCATAGATATGGGAGAATAAACTACACTTGAATTCATCATAAAAATCAAAAGAAAGGAAGAAAGATGTTTAGAGTACTTGCTCCCAATTGTATTCCTTGCTAAGAAACCTAAAAAATCAATACATGCATCTCTTGGGCGCAGTCTAGTGTTTTAAATAGGGTTTAGGTCTAAAAATCCCGTATTTTACACTTAAGTCCCTGAAGTTTACTGTGCTCAACGCGGTTCTACCGCGGTCGCGGTAGAACCGCGGCCAAACGCCCTCGCGGAATCTTCAACTTTCAGAAACTGTCTTCCACCGCGGTTTCACCGCGCACCCGGAAATTTTGGCCTGTTTTGAATGGGATACTTGGGAAATTCAACAACTGGCCTTTTTTCATCAATAGTTGACTCCAAAACCGCTCCTTAGCCTTCCTTACACCTATATCACCTGCAAATCATGAAAAGCACTAATAAGAGCATTTTGTTGTCATTTTTCCACATTAAAAGTTCACAAGAAGGTGATTATTTGGTACGTGATTATAGTCAAATTCACTTATTATCGGGGGGGGGGGGGGGCGGCATGCCGGGTTTTGGGTATAGACTGGGCTAGGACTTGGTCCGTTTATACACTTGGGCTGCGACAAGAACTGGCCCAAAATGGTGGCCTGATTTACATTCCCTTTCAAATCCTTTATTTATTCTCCTTTTCTTTTTAATTTTTAAATTTTTGAAATTAAAAATAAACCCTCACCATTAATTCAAACACCTAATTAAGCTACAATTAGTCTAATATCAATTTAAAAGAAATTAACAATCTAAAATCAAACAAAGCAAATTGAAATTTCTTTATGACTTTCTTATATTTATAAAAAAACCTAGTTAGTAATTAATCTAAAAATGTAAAAATTAACTTCTAAATGCAATTTTGTATTTTATATGGTTAATCAATTAAAAATGCACACAAAATGCAAACAAAACACAAAAATCATACAATTAATTCCTAAAAATTCAATTAATAAAAGAAAAATCCTAATTTTAAGAAATTCTATAGGAGTAATTTAAGCACGGAAAAAATCACGTGCTCACAGCTGCCCCTCTTTGCTCGAAGACACGAAGGGTTTTCGGGCAAAGATAAATGAGCAAACATGAGAGATTTTTGCCTGCTCAACACTCCATGCGAAGCATTTTTAAAACCGTCTGACCGAACCCTGCTTCAAAGGTTGCCTACATATCCTTGGCTATAAAGGAATCAGGTCAGTATAGTTCTGGAAGGTTTGGTAGCTGGGACTACCAGGAGCTGTGATTTTACTGCTGTTGTTGCTGCTACTGCTTGTTGTCCTCCTTATTACACCAAAAGGAAAATCAACGCTGAGCTAGCTATGCCTATTAACTATGAGTTACAAGATTCCTATCTATAAATCTCTTAAAGCTTGATCTTGAGTCTTAGCTGATTTTGTTGTGGACTCCGATCTGAATCTTGATGCTCGCACGTTGTAGTTGTTGTTTCTTTCTGCAGCATTGGGTCAAAACGGGATCAGCGGAGCTTGTGACTTCAATCAGATTTTGGGCAATCCGCACCCTTGTTTGCTTCACATTTGAGTTCATTTCTTTTTGTTCTTTTCTTCTTTTCTTGATTCTGGACTGAGACTCATTCCATCAGTCATCTCGCACCTTATGTCTTGAGGTCAACCTGCTTAAGATACCAAAACAAACAAACGAACGAAATTTTCTGCCCCAGTTTTCACTAGGAAAATTTCGTGAGTTAGTTGTGACACATATCTAAGCAATGAAATCGGGATAGTGTATCCTTGTGAATGAATCCAGGTTATGCTGGAAAATGACTGGGTTATGCCGGAAAATAAGAAAAAAAGGGGCCTCGGGTTATGCCGGGACGGAAAGAAAAGGGCTCCTTCGGTTATGCCAGGGAGATCCTCGGGTTATGCCGGGATTTGGAAAGAAAAAGCTCCTTGGGTTATGCCAGGGAGATCCTCGGGTTATGCCGGGATTTGGAAAGAAAAAGCTCCTTGGGTTATGCCAGGGAGATCCTCGGGCTATGCTGGTATTTGAAAAGAAAAAAAGCTCCTTGGGTTATGCCAGGGAGATCCTCGGGTTATGCCGGGATTTGGGAAAGAAAAAAGCTCATTGGGTTATGCCAGGGAGATTCTCGGGTTATGCCGGGATTTGGAAAAAAAAAAAGCTCCTTGGGTTATGCCAGGAAGATCCTCGGGTTATGCCGGGATATTTTAATGAATGGGGTCCTATGCTACCATGATCTGTTTTTATTTTGGGATTTTCATTTTCATTTCTTTCCTTCTTTCTTTTCCTTTTGTTTTCCTTTTTATATGTTTTCCCTTTTTATTGAGCAAAATGCATGAAAGAATTTGGGGTGGGGGGGAACTTCCTTTTTGGTTGTTTTCTCGCTGCAAAGCTGTTTCAGCGCTCGCGGATTTCATTTCCTTTTGGGTTGCACCTGCTTCTTGGATGGTTGCTTTGAATTAAACCTGTTTTCAACAAAGAACAATTTGTTAGTTTGAAACGGTGATTGGTTTTGTGGCCTTGATCATCCCAATTGCTTGATCCCGGCCTGGTTTCCGTTGAGAACTTTGCTGCTTGCTGGCTTTGAGGGTGAATCCCTGTTCAAACCGACAGGACTCAACTTTTAGGATTTCATGATGACTCGCCCGTGTGGGCTCCGGCCTTTTCACTTTATTCTCTCTTAGGACCTTTGTCTTTGACTTTCTTTCCTTTCCAATGTCTTTGCTTTGAGAGCATTAACCACCATGGCCAGTCGGGATTGGACTGACGCGCTCGCTGAGGCTGAGCCTTGTCTTTGACTCTTGCCAGGCGAAGCCCTGTGAAACCGGTCCTGCCACCTTTTCTTTGTAATAGTCACGGAATCAGAGTTAAACCGAAAGGGATTCAAGAAAGAAGTATACAAAAGGCAAGCAGATGAGTTTAAAGAGAAGCGTCCCTTTCAGGGGGAAAAGAAGGACTTATCGGGGATGTCTGCTGACTTCAAATGAACATGACATGATTCCTGGACTGGACACCCGACCCAGACAACTTTCCAGCTTCTCGTAAACCCATTGATCCGCATTTCAAAACCAGGGAACTTTGCCAGGACTCTTTTAGTGGTGAGTTCTTTTCGGCCGACAGCGTCCTTTGCGGGTTTTCGCCAATCGACCTCTCTCATTTCCCTTCTCACCGTCGCCCGATAGTGCTCTTTGCGAGTTTTCACTAAGCGGACTCTCTGATTTTTCATTTTCTCTACTCACCATCGCCTTATGGTTCCCGAAGGTTTTCACTGATAAGACTCTCTCATTTTATTTCTCTCAATTTGAATTGTATCAGATTCCAGCAATGATGTTTTTCACTTCCCTGCCTTTGCCAATTGATCGGAAGGACTTGGATAAGGTCTTTGAGGTAAAGGATTTTAGGGGGAACTACAACTTTGGAACCATTTCGGCGGATTCTTGGCCGAACCATTATATCATCTGCCCCAGTTTCAATTTTTGGGGGGAATTGGAATTTTTGGTTTGGTGTGACTGAACCTCAGGGAGAGGCTGCCTACGTATCCTTTCGGAATCAAGTCGAACGTAGTTCAGGCAAATAATATTGTTTTTGTTTTTGTTTTTGTTTTGTTTTGTTTTTTCTTTTCTTTTCTCTCTTTTTTTTCTTTTCTTTTCTTTTCCTTTTCTTTTTCTTTCCTTTTCTTTTCTTTTCTTTTCTTTTCCTTTTGTACTTCCGGGTTCCAAAGAGGGTGATCAAAGAAGCGTAACCGGCTCAAAGGGTTTACGAAGGTTTGATAGTGTTTGGGGTAGCGGGAAGGAAAGCCTTCGTCATCTCAATTGCACAAAAGCCGTCACCACAGGAGGCCTAGACATAATACCTTTTTACTGCATCTGCATTGACTGCTGCTTCGGGATCATTTCCTTCGATATCCCCCAAATACAGTGCTCTTTTTGGCAATATCTTTCGAATTATGTATGGACCCTTCCAGTTAGGAGCAAATTTTCCTTTTGCTTCCTGGTGATGGAGCAGAATGCGTCTCAGCACGAGTTATCCCACTTCGAAATTCCTGGGACGCACCTTCTTGTTATAAGCGCGGGCCATTCTTTGTTGATACAACTGCCCGTGACAAACCGCGGCCATCCTTTTTTCATCAATTAAGGACAACTGCTCCAACCGAGTCTTGACCCACTCACTATCCTCAATTTCTTCTTCAACAATTATCCGGAGTGAAGGGAACTCTTTTGCAGGTATGACAGCCTCAGTTCCGTAAACCAACAGGTATGGGGTTGCCCCTACCGATGTGCGCACCGTGGTGCGATATCCAAGTAATGCGAACGACAACTTCTCATGCCATTGCCTGGAGCTTTGAATCATCTTTCTCAAAATCTTCTTGATGTTCTTATTTGCTGCTTCGACGGCCCCATTGGTTTTGGGCCGATAAGGGGTAGAGTTCCTGTGTGTTATTTTGAATTGTTCACATACCTCTCCCATCAAGCGACTGTTCAAGTTCGCAGCATTGTCGGTAATGATCGTTGCAGGAATGCCAAAACGGCAAATGAGATTGGAGTGTACAAAGTCTAGCACAGCTTTCTTGGTAACTGATTTAAGAGTGATCGCCTCAACCCATTTTGTAAAGTAATCGATTGCCACCAATATGAATCTATGCCCATTTGAAGCTTTCGGCTCGATCGGTCCAATGACATCCATACCCCAAGCAACAAACGACCAAGGTGCTGACATCGGATGAAGCTCTGTTGGAGGTGCATGAATCAAATCACCGTGCACCTGGCATTGATGGCATTTTTGAACAAAACTGATACGGTCTTTCTCCATGGTTATCCAGTAATACCCCGCTCGCAAGATTTTCTTCGCCAACACATAACCATTCATATGAGGTCCGCACGCCCCTGCGTGTACTTCATGCATGATTCTTCCGGCTTCCTCGGCATCAACACATCTTAGTAGGTTGAGGTCCGGGGTCCTTTTGTACAAAACATCACCGCTTAAGAAAAACCACTCGCGTGCCGTCTAATGGTTCTCTTTTGATCTCCAGTGGCTTGCTCGGGATATTCTTGTGTTTTTAGAAATCTTTTGATATCATGATACCAGGGCTGAATGCTGGGTTCCGCCTCGACCGCAGTGCAATACCCATGGTTTTCTTTGACTTGAATCTCCAGAGGATCAATATGGGCATTACCTGGGTAAGGCAGCATTAAAGCTAGAGTGGCGAGTGCATCAGCTAGTTCATTGTGACACCGAGGGATGTACCTGAATTTTATCGACTTGAATCGCTTACCGAGATCCTCCACATGTTGTCGATAGGGAACAAGCTTAACATCTCGGGTCTCCCACTCTCCTTGTGCTTGCCGGATAATCAAATTCAAATCCCCCATGATTAATAAATCTTCAACATCTTGGTCAATTGCTATATTCATGCCCATGATGCAGGCTTCATACTCAACAGTATTGTTCGTGCAGAAGAACCGAAGCTTGGTTGTAGCCGGGTAGTGCTGACCAGTGGGTGAGATCAAAATCGCCCCAATTCCTACTCCTCTAGCATTTACTGCTCCATCGAAAAACATTTTCCAAGCACGAGTGTCCTCAGAGATTGCTTCTATTGAATTTACCTCCTCATCTGGGAAGTAAGTGCTCAACGGTTGGTATTCCTCGTCAACCGGATTTTTGGCCAAATGATCTGCCAACGCCTGGGCCTTCATCACCGTGCGAGTGACATAAACTATATCAAACTCAGTGAGCAAGATTTGCCATTTCGCTAACCTCCCGGTGGACATCGGTTTCTGGAATATATACTTCAAAGGATCCAACCTGGTTATGAGGTAGGTAGTGTGAGCTTGAAGATAATGTCTCAGCTTTTGAGCAATCCATGTCAAGGCATAGCAAGTTCTCTCCAGCAAAGTATATTTAGCTCCATAACTGGTAAACTTCTTGCTCAGGTAATAAATTGCCTGCTCTTTCTTCCCGGTTATATCATGTTGCCCGAGGACACAACCAAAAGAATTTTCTAGGATTGTCAGATACAAGAAGAGAGGTCTCCCTGTCTCCGGTGGGACCAAGACTGGCGGATTTGACAGGTATTCTTTGATCTTGTCGAAGGCTTCTTGACATTCATCTGTCCACTTGACTGCTGCATCTTTCTTCAGTAACTTGAATATGGGCTCACAGGTGGAAGTCAATTGAGCAATGAACCGGCTGATGTAGTTTAATCTGCCCAACAGGCTCATCACATCTTTCTTGGTTCTCGGAGGAGGCAAATCCCGGATAGACTTTATCTTTGTTGGGTCTAACTCGATACCTCTCCTGCTAACTATGAAGCCCAAGAGCTTTCCTGACGGGACTCCGAATGCACACTTGGCTGGGTTCAGCTTCAAATCATACTTGCGCAACCGCTCGAAGAATTTTATCAAATCTCGAACGTGATCATCCTGAGTTCGGGACTTGATAATCACGTCGTCAACATATACTTCTATCTCCTGATGCATCATGTCATGGAAAATGGTGGTCATGGCTCTTATGTAGGTTGCCCCAGCATTCTTTAGACCGAACGGCATGACTCTGTAACAGTATGTACCCCAAGGTGTGGTAAAAGCTGTCTTCTCGGCATCTTCTTCATCCATCAACACTTGGTGATATCCTGCGTAGCAGTCCACGAGGACTGTATCTCATGTTTGGCGCAATTATCAACAGGGATGTGGATGTTAGGCAAAGGGAAGTTGTCTTTGGGACTTGCCTTGTTTAAGTCTCTATAATCCACACACACCCGGGTCTTTCCATCTTTCTTTGGAACTGGGACTCCATTGGTCAACCATGTAGTGTACCGGACCACTCGGATTACCCCTGCTTTCAGCTGTTTCGTGATTTCTTCTTTGATCTTATCACTGATTTCAGTTTTAAACTTTCTCTGCTTTTGTTGGACCGGAGGACAATCGGGGTAAATTGGCAATTTATGCACCACTAGATCAACGCTCAGTCCTGGCATGTCATCGTATGACCAAGCAAACACATCTTTATACTCAAACAGGAGTTGGATTATTGCAATTCGAGTTTTCTCATCTGTGTGAATGCTTATTTTGGTTTCTCTGATTTCTTCGGCTGTTCCCAAATTAACTGGTTCAGTGTCATTCAGATTTGGCTTAGGTTTGTTCTCAAATTGTTCCAATTCTCGATTTATTTCCCTAAAAGCCTCTTCTTCGTCATATTCCGGTTCTTGGTTCATTATTTCATAGTTAGACAGCGTGTTTGAGTCTGGGCATGAAGTCCGCAAGCATGTCATGTTATTTAAAGCCGCATTATTAGAACTGAAAGAAAAAAATGAAAAGGAAAATAACAGAAATCAGAAGGAATAAAGAGAAAAATGGACGATGAAATATTGATTTCATTTCTTGGAATTGGAAAGATAACAGGGTTTACATTCAGGAATTTAAAAGACAAGAAACTAAAGCATCCGAGTTACACCCTGAAATAACTCGGGATGCAGAAAAAGTGGCAGGGCTAGTCTACCGGGACTCCCGCCTGGTCGGGAATGGCGTAGCCTTCCAGTTTTGGAGTTTAGCATCTGGTCCCATGTAGAGCACCTCAGTGGTGCTAGTACCTTCCCCTGGCTGAACCATGTTGGTTTCATAAAGCATTTGTCTCATAGCTCCACATATATCTTCGATTTCCTCAGTTGTGAACACCTCATCGTCCTCTTCTTTGCCATACTTGGGCTTGACAAAAGTATCATAGAGATGTGGCAATGGTCGTGGCAGAACCCATCCTTCTTTCTTTCTTTCCTCGGCCCATTTCTCATCATCTGGGGTAGGGTGGAAGCCTATCCCGAAAAACTTTTCTGCTGTGGGTAGAGTTACCGGCTCGGATATTCCTTGTAAAGCTTTTCCCAACCCTTTTCCTGGTTTGAAACCGTGTCTAATCATTTCTTTGGCCACCATGATTGAAGCATTAGACAGGAAAGGCTGAGGACACGGATTTCCCTCCTCGTGCTGATCTGCCACCACAATTACGAAGGCTTGATAAACAATATGCTCACTTCCTTCCCTCGCCTCCAGGCATGGGATAGATGGGTCCCGATAGATTGACTGTTCATCCTTTCCATGGAACACGATCTCCTGATCCTCGTATTCAAATTTCACCATTTGGTGGAGGGTGGAGGGTACGGCTCCCGCAGCATGTATCCAAGGCCTTCCCAGAAGAAAATTGTAAGATGTATCCATGTCCAACACCTGGAAGGTTACCTCGAAATCCACCGGTCCTATGGTTAATATCAAATCAATTTCACCGATGGTATCCCTCTTAATGCCATCAAAAGCTCTTACACAAACATTATTAGGACGAATCCTTCCCGTCCCGATTTCCATTCTTTCCAATGTGGAGAGTGGGCAGATGTCAACCCCCGAGCCTCCATCCACCATGACTCGCTTGACATAATAACCTTCACACTTGACAGTTAGATGCAAGGCTTTGTTGTGAGCTGCGCCTTCCGGAGGCAAGTCATTTTTACTAAAAGAGAGTTGATTGACGGCGAAGAACCTTTTAGCCATCCTTTCGAGCTGTTCGACTGAAGTTTCAATTGGCACATACGCCTCATTCAGAGTTTTCATTAAGATCTTCTGATGCTCGGAGGATTTCGTCACCAATGATAGCAGGGACACTTGTTCACGATATTTCCTCAATTGATCCACTGTTTCATAATCAGGCATCTTCATTTTCTGGAAGAAGGCTTCTGCCTCCTCAACACTCACTGGCTTCTTGGACGGAAAGCGCCTTCGTGTGGCATTGTTTACCTCATGTACATTTGAATATTTCTCAACAGAGGTTTTCCCTGGAAGTTCTACCGAAATTTCTTTGCCCTTGTATGTAACCACTGTTTGCTGATAGTTCCATGGCACCACAGAGGGGTCTGTCATTGGCTTATGTGGTATGCGTCCAATAACCACTGGCTCATTCAGCCGATGCGGCTTAATTGTCCCCCGTACCACATAAGCTCCTTTCGGCACATACATTTGCGTCCCCCTTTTTACTTCAAATTTCCTTGGAGCACTGACAACTAATGGTTTTTCCTGGCGTCCTCGCAGAACATAGAGAATTCCATTCCTAGGAGGTTCCATCTCTGCTTTTGTTTCAGTTTTCTTCTCACGCTCAGTTTTGACACTTTTATTCTTCTTCTCCCCTTTCTCTGGCTTCGGGGGTACCTTGGGCTTCTTTTCCGCGTCGGCAATAGCAATTATGGCTTTCAAGGCCAGATCAAACTCCCTATCTTCACAAATCATCCCGGTTACCGGCCCATTGTTGTGAGCGGGCAATGGATTGTTGGTCACATTCGGGGCTTCTTCATCCCTCAACACTATTTTTCCTTGCTCTATTAGATGTTCCACTGCTCGTTTCAGCGTCCAACAGTCATTTGTATCATGGCCTTCTGCCCTGAATGATATGCGCATCTCACACCGGCTCTATAGGCAGGCNTCCGATAATACTTCCGGGTTCTAAAGAGGGTAGCCAAAGAAGGGTAACCGGCTCAAATGGGTTTACGAAGGGTTAATAGTGTTTGGATAGCGAGAAGAAAAGCCTTCGTCATCTTAATTGCACAAAAACCAACACCGTAGAGAGCCTAGACATAGTACCTTTTACTGCATCTGCATTCACATCTGTTTCGGGATCATTTCCTTTGATATCTTCCAAATACAATGCTCCTCTCGGCAATATTTTCCGGATGATGTATGGACCCTTCCAATTAGGAGCGAATTTTCCTTTTGCTTCCTCGTGATGAGGGAGAATGCGTCTTAACACGAGTTGTCCCACTTCAAAATTCCTAGGACGCACCTTCTTGTTGTAAGCGCGGGCCATTCTTTGTTGGTGCAACTTCCCGGATGTGCCCTGAGTACAGCACACTCTTTTGTTGTAATGTATGGACTTTTCCAAACCGCGAACCAATTTTCCTTCAATTGTTCCAATTCTTTGTTTTATTTACTCAAGGTTACCTTCTTTGCATTTCGACTCTTGATTCATTATTTCGAAATCTGACAGCGTTTTGGGATCTAGGCATGAAGTCCGCCAGCATGTCATGTTATTTAAAGCTGCATTATTAGAGCTAAAGAGAAGAAATGAAGGAGAAAAATAGCAAAATCAGAAAGGATAAAGAAAAATGAACGATGAAATATTAATTTCATTTCTTGGAATTTTGAAGATAACAGGGTTCACATTCGGGAACTTATAGACAAGAAACTAAAAGAAACATCCGAGTTACACCCTGGAATAACTCGGGATGCAGAAAATGTAGCAGGACGGGTCTACCGGGACTCTTGCTTGATCGAGAATGGCGTAGCCTTCCAGTTTTGAAGCTTGGCGCTTGGTCCCATGTATAAAACCTCAGCGGTGCTAGTGCCCTCCCCTGGCTGAACCATGTGGGTTTCATATAATATCTTTCTCATTGCCCCACATATCCCTTCAATCTCTTCGGCTGTAAAGGCCTCATCCTCTTCTTCTTCATTGTATTTTGTCTTATCAAAAGTCTCGTACAGATGTGGCAGTGGCTGTGGCAAGACCCACCCTTCCTTCTTTCTCTCATCAGCCCATTGTACATCTTCTGGGCCAGGCCGGAAACCTATTCCGAAGAACTTTTCAGCTGTAGGCAGAGCCACGGGCTCAGATATCCCTTGCAGAGCTTTTCCAAGACCCTTGCCCGGCCTGAAACCGTGTCTGATCATCTCCTTAGCCACCATAATCGAAGCATTGGACAGGAAAGGTTGGGGACAAGGACTTCCTTCTTCGTACTGATCCGTCACCACAATTTCAAAAGCTTGATAAACATGGGTCCCGATAAATGGACTGCTCGTCTTCTCCGTGGACCACAATTTCCTGATCGTCATACTCGAATTTTACCATTTGGTGGAGAGTGGAGGGTACAGCTCCCGCAGCATGGATCCAGGGCCTTCCCACAAGAAAATTGTAAGACGTGTCCATGTCTAGCACTTGGAAAGTCACCTCGAAGTCCACCAGGCCAATGGTCAAGATTAGGTCGATTTCTCCAATGGTGTCTCTTTTGATACCGTCAAAGGCTCTTACGCAGACATTGTTGGGACGAATCCTTCCAGTCCCGATTTCCATTATTTGCAGTGTGGAGAGTGGGCAGATGTCAACACCCGAACCTCCATCCACCATGACTCGCTTGACATAGTAACCTTCACACTTGACAGTCAGATGTAAGGCTTTGTTGTGAGTCGCTCCCTCTGGAGGCAAGTCATTTCTACTAAAGGAGATTTGATTGACGGCGAAGAATCTTTCTGCCATTATTTCAAGCTGTTCAACCAAAGCTTCAACTGGCACATACGCCTCATTCAGAGTTTTCATGATCTTTTGATGTTCGTAGGATTTCGTCACCAATGACAACAACGACACTTGTTCAGGATATTTTCTCAATTGATCTACTACCTCATAATCAGGCATCTTCATTTTCTGGAAGAAAGCTTCTGCTTCCTCAGTACTCACAGGCTTCTTGGATGGAAAGCGCTTTCGTGTGGCATTGTTTACTTCTTCTATGTTTGAATATTTTTCAACATGGGTATTGTCTAGGAGCTTTCCCAAGATCTCTTTTCCTTTATACATAACCACCGTCGGATGATAATTCCAAGGCACTGCAACAGGGTTCGTCATGGGCTCCTGTGGCACGCGTCTAATAACCACTGGCTCATTCAGCCGAGTTGGTTTAATTGTCCCCCGTACCACATAGGCTACCTTCGGTACGTACATTTGCATTCCATTTTTCAACTCAAATTTCTTTGGAGTGTTCACAATCAATTGCTTTTCTTAGCGGCCTCGCGGGACATAGAGGATCCCATTCTCGGGAGGCATTGCCTCTGTTCTTGTTTCAGCTTTCTTTTCTGGTTCTGTCTTGGTGACTTTGCTCTTCCTTTCCCCTTTCTCTTGCCTCGAGGCCACCTTTGGCTTTCTTTCTGCATCAGCAATAGCAATGATGGCCTTTAATGCTGGATCGAACTCATTATCCTCATAGATCATCCCAATCGCAGGCCCATTATTGTGGGCTGACAATGGATTGTTGGTCACATTTGGGACATCCTCATCCCTCAGTACGATTTTTCCTTGCTCTATTAGATGTTCCACTGCTCGTTTCAGTGTCCAACAGTCATTTGTATCATGGCCTTCTGCCCCTGAATGATATGCACACCTCACACCGACTCTGTAGGCAGGCGATGCCGGGTTTTGTTTGTTCTGAGGGACCAGCTGCAGTAGACCCATTTGGACAAGTTTTGGAAACAAATTAGAGTAAGATTCACCAATTGGAGTAAAAGTTTGCCTCCTGGGTGGCTCACGGGGAGGAAAGTTATTCTGTGGAGGACGGGGATTATAGTGGTTTTGGTGGGGAGGCTGATTTCTTAGGAATGGAACTTGGTTTCTATTGGCATATGGCTGCGGCCGAGCAAAGGGTTGAGCATTCATGACCGCATAAGGTGGAGGAGCATAAACCATATCAGCATGAGGATAGTAGTGTTGAGGGGTTCTTTCAGAGAACACAGGTCTAGGAGCCCGATATCTTCTTCCCCCCGATGCTGCCATAACTGTTTCCTCTTTCTTTTTACCTTTGGCCATTCCTCCAGACCCGCCTTGGATGGCTTGGGAGGTTGCTCTGATAGCCGATTGACTCAAAATCTTGCCAGTTTTCAAACCGTTTTCTACCATTTCACCAATTTTAATCGCCTCTGCAAAAGGCTTGCCCATGGCCGACATCATGTTTTGGAAGTAATCTGCTTCCTGGGCCTGGAGGAAAACAGTGACCATTTCTACTTCATCCATGGGAGGTTTCACCCTTGATGCCTGTTCACGCCATTTAATAGCATATTCTCTAAAACTTTCCGAGGGCTTTTTCTTCAAATTTGCCAAGGAGTTTCGGTCCGGTGCGATGTCGATGTTGTATTTAAATTTCCTTACAAAGTCTCTGGCAAGATCATCCCAAATGTGCCATCGGGAGACATCTTGGTCCATGTACCACTCTGAGGCAATGCCCGCTAAGCTCTCTCCGAAATACGCCATCAACAATTCTTCTTTTCCGCCGGCCCCACGCAGCTGATTACAATACTTTTTCAAGTGAGCGATGGGATCGCCATGACCATCATACTTTTCAACTTTGGCGTTTTAAATCCCGAGGGCAAGTGCACATGAGGGAACATGCACAGATCAGTATAAGAAACGCTTTTTTGCCCACTCAAACCTTGCATATTCTTTAAACTCTGTTCAAGGCTCCTCATTCTTTTTGCCATCTCATCTTGTTCAGGAGCTTTGGGAGTTTGATCTTGTCCTGGCGTAAGCTCAAATGGTGGTGGCTGAGAGTAATTATATGTGGGATATTGAGGAGGATCCACTGGAAAGACAGGGTTTTGGAAGGTGAAAGCTGAGGGTTCAAAGGCGGGCCTTGGCAGTGCGGGTTGTGTTGTAGCAGAGCATGGTGGAGCAGTGAAGATGTTAGGAGCTGATCCTGCTGGGAACACCTGCGGGCAGACCTCAGAAGGTGTTCCGACGAAGTGAGCGGTCATGGTAGGTTGTCCCAACGGAGTATGAGAGTGGCTGATGGGGATATTGGAGGTACCCCCAGATCTAGGGAATAGTTCAGGAAATCCAGGGATGGCGCTTCGAGGCTCCTTTCCATTGGTCCAGGCGTCCCACATCTCCATGAGTTGGAGACGTAGTACCCGTTTCTCTTCAGCTGTGACAGACTCAGATGCCGAGATCCCTGAGATGGGACTGTCCTCAGAGATGGGAACTGCGGGCAAAGTCATTTTTGTAGACATTTCCACACTTCCTTTCGATCTGGTAAAGTATTGATGCGATGTCAGCTTACCACAACCAACCACCGTTTCTAAAGCTAGGCTGGAATTGACAGCGACACACGGTTAGTTTGAGACAAGTAACAGATAGGTAATCGCACATTGGGGTGTGGTGCACCTATACAGTTAAACGGATGTCTACATGTTTGCTGGTTGCATGCATCATCCCGGCTTTCCTTTTTCTATTTTTCTTCTTTTGATTTCTACTCTTTGTTTTTCTTGCTTTTCTTTCTCTTTCTATTTTTCTCTCATTTTTCTTTTCCCTCTGTTTTTCATTTCCTGCTTTTCCCTTTTCTTTTGCCATGGTTTTTCTCTCGATTCCTTATTTTTTCTTTTTGCGTTTCTTTCTCTCTTGTTTTTCTTTTATTTCCTTCGCTCGTATTTTTTCTTCTTTTTTTTTTCTTAGGGTTACGGTCGAATCTTATGGAGATTGCCTACGTATCATGACCCCGCATGAATCAGACCAAACGTAGTTCTTGCAACTAAATGAAACAATTTTTGGGAATTTTCAATTTTTCATTAATAACAACTGTGATTACAAAAGCTACTAAACTATTTGTGTTTTCTTTTTCTTGAAAAAAAAGGAAATTACAAAAACAGACTCAAAAACAAAAATACAGACTCAATTAACTAGGAATACATCAAAGCTTCAAATCCTGGGGCCCGCGGGGCGTCATTCGGCATCGCAGCGGGCCTGCGTGCAAGGTCCCTTTGCAACTGCTCCAAATCATTCATGACCTGTCGAACAAATATCATCACTAAAGCAAAGAAAGTAGTACGACCCATCCGTTCACCGGTCTGACACTTCATAACAATATAGTTTGCAATGCTTCTGATTCTTTCCCTGATTTGGCCCTTTTCTTGGAGAAGTCGACTTATCTGTTGGGTACGAGCCTCTAGCACCTGAGAATCCTGGAAGTGAAGGTCTTGTAACAATTTTATTTCCTTTTCCATCTCGGCGATTGACCCATAGCATTGTTCCCTCTCGGCCTGAAATTCTTTGTCCCGCCGAGCTGCCTTTTCTTCAAGAGTATTCATTTTTCTTTTCATGTTAGCAATGGTTCCCTCGTAGTTTCTCTTTATTTGTTGTACAAACTGGGCTCTTTCCTCAGTCTTCTTTGCCCATTGTGCTCGAAGTCTTGCCATGTTCCCCTCGGATTTCTCCAATTCTCCCTGACATTCTAAGACTTGCTTCTTCAGCCCTTTTATCAACCTCTCATCGGACCGACTTCTTTCTTGATTTTTAGCAGCTATTTTCATTTGTTGGATTTGAGCCTTGAGAGCTTCATTCTCATGGGTCAGTTTCTTTTTGTCACCTTCATCGGCTGCGGTTTGCAAGCTGTTTTCAAACCGGAGCTCCTGAACCTGTTTTTCCAATGCCCCTATTCGGGCCCTGTACTCCTTTTCTTTGGCTAACCAATCCCATTGCACCTGGACCTCGCTAGTGAATTGTTGTACATGTGGCCTTTTGGCGGGTCTCTCGGGAATTTGAAATCTTTTACCAAACCAGACCAAGTATTTGGGATCTACCTCGCCTCTGGCTCGGTCCTGTACTATAGTCTTAGGCTCAAGGTACCTGCACTCATTCCATATTTGTCGGATCTTTCCTTCCGGAAATGCAGCTTTCGGGCCTAACTCAATGATTTGTCCGCTCAGGTCCTCATCATTGTGAACGGTTTGGAATCTTCCTAGCTGCCTCAGGACTCGGTAGGGAGCATAAGGTTGGATGCTTCGAACGCCCATCAAAAGAATATAAGGTACTTCTGCCGATGTGTACACAATCTCAATAGCGGGAAGCCATCCAAAAGTCCATTCAACTTTATCCGCAGTCAAAGATCTCAAGCATGACGACCAAGCTTCAGTGCCCTCGGGGAACTCAATGCATGTTACCCTGGTTCCGAACCATAGTTCATGTACCCCGTGCGATGACAAAGATGCTCCTGTACCCACAGCTGTAGTAGTAGATTGCAACCCTGAAAGAATTTCACACCTTCTCGGCACATGGTCAAAGCTCGGTATATTTCCGCCACAATCAAGGGAACCACTGTGCTAGTAGGCTTCTTTACGGCCACATCCAACATTCCTACAAGGCTGAGGTCTATGTGACCATCTTTTCTTGGACAAACCACAACCCCCAGAAAAGCTACCATGAATGCTAATCCCCGTCGGGCTTCCCATTTATCTTTGTTCCCGGCATGTGTCAAACCGGTGTTGGGTTCTTCAAAACCTTTCGGGTTGCCATATCGGTGATACAAGAAATGCAGTGTGCAACACCCTTCTGCTAGATGCGGATCTTGAATGTCCCGACTGATGCTTAACAGGTCCAAGAATCTGTGAAGGGTTACCGATCTCGGGGCCAATGGGTATCTACTCCTGAGGTTTCCGTTGAGACCCGCATATCCCGCAATCTCCTCTAGTGTGGGCGTAAGCTCGAAATCCGAGAACCGGAATATGTTACGAGTTGGGTCCCAGAATGGTATCAATGCCTCAATATTATCCTTTCTTGGTTTGATGTTCAACAAATCGACGAGACCACCCAAAACCTTGATCACGGCTCTGCTACCTTTTCCCAAATCATTCCACCACATGTGGAGCTTTAAAGGGATCTCACTCATGACTGAGAAGGTTTCAATGTTACTTGGATTCATCCTGCACATTTATTTAAAGGGGTTTAATGATTTATTTTGACCTAACAAAGGAAAATGGCTATTTTTGCAAAAATTTCTTTATTTAGAAAACAAGGACTTGGGTTTGCAAATACGACCTTTCAGCACTTCTGGGAGGAAGATTTTAAGGCTGTATCCGCAAACCATTTAAAATGACTCAGGGCGGCTGTTCTTGCAAAAACAGCCTTCCGGCGTCCTTTTGGGGACATTCGGCTTATATTAAAACAAGAATGGCATCACTCGACTTATTTTTGTCAAAACTTAGAATTTTGACATTCTTTGGCTATTTTTTGCAAAAGGGTGGTTGGACCCGATGAGGGTTGCCTACGTATCTCACGTCCGGTGAGAATCAAACCAGCGTAGTTCGGGCAGGCTTGCCAAAATCAAATATATTTGTTTGAACAACAATCTTTTCTTTTATTTATTTTTTCAAATCTTTTCCCTTTTTTATTTTTCCAAAAATCCGGCAGCATTTCGGTACTATTTGGGCATTGGTAAAATAAGTGGTTACCCTCACTTAGTCCTAACACTGCTATTTCTCACACTTTTCTCTTATTATATACAAGCCGGTCAACATGCAAAGCCGAGCAAATAAATGCGCAAATATCAAAGCGGTAAAGCATTTAGCACATATAACGTGGAACATGTAGAAAAATCAGATAAAGCCAAATATAACAATTATACTAAGCTCGAATTCTTGAACCTTGAATCGAAATTCTGGGTTCGTTTCCCCAGCAGAGTCGCCAGAGCTGTCACACCTCCTTTTTACACACCTACCCCGAAGGATAATGTATAAGGGTGTTTTTCCATTTAAAGTGACATTATTCGAAATGAGATTATTTATTTATTTTTAGAGTCGCCACTTGGGATAGGATTGGCTTTTGGTGTCCCAAGTCACCGGTTTAACTTGAATCCCAGATCGAGGAAACTTTCGACTTCCCATTTGGAGTCTGCGAACCAGAAATTCTGAATAAGGAATTCTGTTGACCCGAGGGAAGGTGTTAGGCACCCCCGGATCCCGTGGTTCTAGCACGGTCGCTTAAATTATTATAATTGGCTAAAAATCTGATTTTAATACATGTTTTCACTTATGTGCCTTTTAACTAAACCGCTTTTATTATTATTTTTAAAGAGAATTGCAACGTCGTGAAAACGCGTCTAGAACCACGTCACATAAATGCACCCGCGGTTTTTGACACATTTCGACTTCGTTGAGATTTGGATTTG
>NC_031999.1:43983513-44004636 GCF_001879085.1 Nicotiana attenuata
ACGAGAATGACTGAACAATATGAAATGCTGCCCAAGTCAAATTCATTTTTTGACAACTACACTTTCCAAGTCTAAGTCAACGGATTATTAATCATAAATGAGGACCTGGAATGCCGTTGCATAAATCGAAGACTAAACTATTCACCAAACGAGATATACTAAGCTAATGACCAATTAACAATCCAATAAAAATTAGTAGCCTTATGACAGTCCAGATTAGTTTAATCAATCCTAATTATACAGTCCAAGTAGTCAGTGGTAAGGTTAAACTGATTTCTACAATTACACATATCAATACCTATTTAATTACAAATCACAGAGATTTATCTAAATATGAAAGGCAGTAGGAATGCAGTCAGCTAATGGAGCATGAAAGTTGTGCATTGACTTGTATTCACTTGCAAATAGAGGCTATACAGTTGTGTAGAAGCAGAGTGAGTACCTGGGAATTGGAATACAATAAAAGGAGAGATCACCAGCAGTTCAAAGCACGGCGAAGAATCAGCAGTATCACAGCGGGTCAAAAAATTGACTGAGCAGATAAATTTAGCTTGAATTCAAGCCTTGGAGATGTTTCAAACCCAAATCAGTCAATGAACCAACTAGGAACAACTTAAGCAGGCTCAAATGAGCTAGAAAAATGGATCCAGGATCACTAATAACCTCAGCACTCCAATGTACAACCCAAGGATGAAAATTAATGCCTAAAACTTAAAAATCAACCTAGAGATTTCAATTGAAACAATGTTTTTGGAGTTTTCTACTGCATTTTTTGTTTGTTTTTTGGTTTTTCTTTGGGAGGAATTAATATCTAAAGGAAGTTTGAACCACAGAATTCAATTTTGAAATTTCTTTGAATTTGAAATTCAAATTTGAGGATCAGATCTGCAGGGATGGTTTTTGGGGGGAAATTTAGGAGCTAGAACTTTTTTTTTTGGAATTTTCAGATGTGTGAAACTTTTTTGGAAATTTTTCAGATTGTTCAAAACTTCTGAAACAAGGCAAGGGGGATGCCTTTTTTATAGGCAAACCTAGGGCAGCATCCAGATTTTATTTTACACCCTTAGTCCCTTATTAAATTTTCAGTTTTTAGCTACTTTGTCCCTTAGTTATTGGCTTGTTGCCCAAGTTACTACACTTAATTTCCTGAATTTCAAATTAGAACCCCAATCTAGAAGATTCTAGGGGGTTCTATTTTCAGTTACTGCAGAATTCCCTATTTGAATTACCTATATTACCCCTGAATTGATTCTGAATTACTAGCCTAGGCAACCCAACCCCCAGCCATGTTACCTTGGTCAAGAGGTGACTATAGTTAACTAATAAAGCCTGGACTATTCAGCTATAACCAAACAAATCCTAAGAATTGGACTAATCAAGCAATCTAACTAATCAATACATGGAAATTAATTCTAACAATCAGTAAACTAACAATTAACGACAATCAAACAAACTTGAAACTAAAATCAAATTAACAGCGACAAACATGGATTTATTCAATCGAAGCCAAATACAAAATCAAACCAACAGAAAAATCAAAACAGAACAAAAAGTAAACCTAAAATAAAAACTAAAATAGAACAAAATCAATGGAACAAAAATCAATCAAAAACCCTAAAAATTATAAATCAATTAACGTCATTTGAAAGAAACCTTACTGATTTAAGTCTTCTAGTTAGTTGTCCTTTCGAATCTGATCCCAAATAATGTTATTTGCCTATTTTTTCCAAAAATAAACAAACAACATCATTTGAGGAACAATCGAACACTGGGAAATTCAAGCAAGGCCAAAATTCCTTTGGGCTTCGACCAGGAACCATAGATTTAGGTTTCGGGGGATTTTGGCTGGGTTTGAGGGAAACTAGTTTGAGATTTGGGGAGAGAAGTCAAGATGAGTGCATGGTGTAAGTTTGGTAGGATTTGAGGGTGGCGCCGTCGTGGGCGGCGGAGGCGGCATCACTGTTTTGAATATTTGAGGCGTTTGGTTGGGATTCAAGGGCAAAGGCTTGGGGGCTTAGAAAGAGGAGAGGGAGAGAAGTCGAGGGTGTAAATTTGGGCAAGTTTGGAGACCGGCCGCCGCCGTGAGGCGATTTCCGGCGGCTGCGTAAGGCGGAGCCGGCGATGGAGACGGGGGGAGAACAGGAGGTACGAGGAAGGTGTAGTCTGTCTCTAGGTTTTCTTAAGAATTTAGGACATTTTTATTTAAAATCTAGGAAGATTATGGGCCGTTGGATGATAGAAAAGGGACGGGCAAGATTGAATCTAACTTAAAGATATCAAAACGACCTAGTATTGGCATGATACTGCGTCGTTTTGAGGGGTCTTAGGGGCTGAAGATTGGACCGGGTAAGAGAGTGAATTTGGGCCAATTTGAAGTGGGTTTTGGGGTTTTGGGCTTCGAAATTTTTGGCCCAAAGACTGGTGACTGGACTCCTTTTTTGTTTCTTCTTTTCTTTTTTCCTTCTATTATTTTATGATTTTATCAAATGTAGGATTAAAAATGAAAGCCCCAAATTGACTCTAAAATTATACTAATTAAAATTCCAAAATTAACTAATTTCTAATTTTAAAAGAAAACATAAAAAATTAAAAGTAGAAATGCAAAGAACCATTTTAGTTATTTTTCTTTATTTTGTAATATTAAATGCGTACTATTTTGTATTTTTTTTTTTTGAATTATATCAATTAAAATGCACACAAAAAAATGCAACCAAAACACAAAATCATGCAATTAATTCCTAAAATTCAAAAAATAAAAGAAAAATCCTAATTCTAATGAATTTTATAGGAGTAATTAAACGAGGCAAAAATCACATGCTCACAACTGCCCCTCTTTGCTCGGAGACACGAAGGTTTTTCGGGCAAAGATAAATGAGCAATATGAGGGATTTTTGCCTGTTGGGCACTCCAGGAGAAGCATTTTGAAAACCGTCTGACTGAACCCTGCTTCAAAGGTTGCCTACATATCCTTGGCTATAAAGGAATCAGGTCAGTGTAGTTCTGGAAGGTTTGGTAGCTGGGACTACCAGGAGCTGTGATTTTCACTGCTGCTACTGCTTGCTGACCTCCTTATTACACCAAAAGGAAAATCAAAGCTAAGCTAGCTATGCCTATCAACTATGAGTTACAAGATTCCTATCTATAATTCTCTTGAAACTTGATCTTGAGTCTTAGCTGATTTCGCTGTGGACTCCAATCTGAATCTTGATGCTCGCAAGCTGTAGGTGTTTACTTCTTTCTGTAGCATTGGGTCAAAACGGGATCGGCGGAGCTTGTGACTTCAATCAAATTTTGAGCAATCCGCACCCTTGTTTGCTTCATATTTGAGCTCATTTCTTTTGTTCTTTTCTTCTTTTCTTGATTGAGACTCATTCTATCGGTCATCTCGCACCCTATGTTTTGAGGTCAACCTGCTTAAGATATCAAAACAAACAAATAAACGAAATTTTCTGCCCCAGTTTTCACTAGGAAAATTTCGTGAGTTAGTTGTGACACATATCTAAGCAGTCAAATTAGGATTGTGTATTCTTGTGAATGAACCCAAGTTATGCTGGAAAATGAACGGGTTATGCCGGAAAAAGAAAAGGGTATCGGGTTATGCCGGGACGGAAAGAAGAAAGATCCTCAGGTTTTGCCGGGATTTGGAAAGAAAAAGCTCCTAGGGTTATGCCAGGGAGATCCTCGGTTTTTTGGCCGGGATTTGGAAAGAAAAAGCTCCTTGGGTTATGACAGGGAGATCCTCGGTTTTTTGGCCGGGATTTGGAAAGAAAAAGCTCCTTGGGTTATGCCAGGGAGATCCTCGGTTTTTTGGCCGGGATTTGGAAAGAAAAAGCTCCTTGGGTTATGCCACGGAGATCCTCGGTTTTTGGCCGGGATTTGGAAAGAAAAAGCTCCTTGCTACCATGATTTGTTTTTCTTTTGGGGTTTTTATTTTTTTGTTGTTTTTTTTTAGCAAAATGCATGAAAGAATTTTGGGAAAACTTCCTTTTTGGTCGTTTTCCTGCTGCAAAGCTGTTTTAGCGCTTGCGCATTTCATTTCCTTTTGGGTTACACCTGCATCTTGCACGGTTGCTCTGAATAAGACCTGTTTTCAACAAAGAACAATTTGTTAGTTTGAAACGGTGGTTGGTTTTGTGGCCTTGATCGTCCCAATCGCTTGATCCCGGCCCCATTTCAGTTGAGAAGTTTGCTGCTTGTTGGCCTAGAGGGTGAATCTCTTTTCAAACCGACCGGGTTCAACTCTCAGGGTTTCATTATGACTAGCCCGTGTGGGCTCTGGCCTTTTCCCTTTATTCTATCCTTGCCTTTGATTTTCTTTCTTTTCCAATGCCTTTGCTTCGAAAGCATCAACCACTATGGTCAGTCGGGATCGGCCTGACGCACTCGCTGAGGCTGGGCATTTTCTCCGGCTCTTGCCAGGCAGAGCCCGGTGGAACCAATCCTGCCACCTTTCTTTGTAGTAATTCGAAATTAGTGTTAAACCAAAAGGGATTCAAAGAGAATTATGCAAAAAGGCAAGCATATGAGTTTGAAGAGAAGCGTCCCTTTCGGGGGAAAAGAAAGACTTATCTGGGGGTGCATGCTGGCTTCAAATGGACATGACATGCTTCTTGTACTGGATGCCCGACCCACACAAACTTTCCAGCTTCTCATGAACCCATTGATCCGTATTTCAAAACCAGGAAACCTCGCCAGGACTCTTTTAGTGATGAGATGTCTTCTTTTCGGCCGACAGCGCCCTTTGCGGGTTTTCGCTAATCGACCTCTCTCATTTCTCTTCTCACCGTCGCCCGATAGTGCTCTTTACGAGTTTTCACTAAGCGGACTCTCTCATTTTCAATTTCTCTAATCACCGTCGCCTTATGGTGCCCGTAGGTTTTCACCGATAAGACTCTCTCATTTTATTTCTCTCAATTTGATTGCATCAGATTCCAACAATGATGTTTTCAATTCCCACGCCTTTGTCAATTGATCGGAAGGACTTGAACAAGGTTTTTGGGTAAAAAGAATCTTGGATGGAATTTACAACTTTGGAACCGTTTTGGTGGGCTCATTGACGAGCCATTATATCATCTGCCCCGTCCTTCCCTTTCCGAAAAAACTAAATGCCCCAAAAAAGCAACCATAAATGCAAACCTTCTGTGTATCTTCCATGTTTCCTTGTCTTCCTTTGATTTTAATTTTCCCGCATTCCTTTCGAAATTGCATTCTAGGCCGTACAAGTGAAACAGAAATCTCAACTTAACCCACTTGCCTCCTAAACCTTCATACTGTCCGTAATTTATGTTCAAGAGCTTCAGAAACTTACTCTCATTCACATTTTTTGGTAATATGGGCCTCTGGCGGCGAAGATTACGGCCCCACCCCTGGAAATGGGCGATTTCCTCCAAGGTCGGAGTCATTTCACAGTCAGTAAAATGGAACACATTATTTACAGGATCCCAATGCGGAATCAAAGCCTCAATCACATCTCTCCTAGGCTTGATCGTCATCATCTGAACCAAATGTCCCAAGTACTTCTTTATCTGGTTTCGCTCATATTCCTTAAAATCTCTCCACCAATCCCACAACAATTGTGGTATCTGATCAACAATAAGAAAATCCGGTATCCCTTCTGACCTGGACCTCTTTCAGACTTACCTCTTTCCCCACTCATGGTGCACCTGTTTATCCAGACACGGGGTTAGGTTTTAATCAAATATACTATTGACACAAAAATTCCGATTTCTCGGGTTTGACTCTATAAAAAAAATAAACTGTGGGACTAGAAAAATGGTTAAATTAGTATTCATGAAATAAAAAAGTAAAAGGCCCAAATGACTTTTTTTTAAAACAAGTAAACAAATAATAAAAAAAATAAACCGGCCTCCCATTTCGCATTTTCGATGAAGGTTTCAAGGCTATTTCGACAAAAAGACCGGATGCAAGGGCAAAACTGGTTAAAAACTGACAAAGTGACTATATTATCATTAAAAAATAAATAAATAATAATAACTAATAGTCCATAGAAACCTTTTTTTTTAGTGTCATTTTATTTAATATTTATCATGTGTTTAATAGTTAAATTTTATATTTTTTGACGTTAAGTTATTTGATCGTATCAATATTTTCATCCTGTTGCCGAATGGCTCAAGAAAGTTTTAAATAATTAGACAACATAACAATTGGCCTGTAATAATTGATTCATTTGACTTCGCCAAATAGGATAACACTTGGGCCAATAGAAGTGTCTAGGCCTATCGTTAAAGAAATAGTATTTATAAGGTAGCGAGATAGTCAAATAAATGTCTCGAATCTAAAAGAAAAAAATAATTTATTTAATATTTATCATGTGTTTAATAGTTAAATTTTATATTGTTGATGTCAAGTTGTTTGCTCGTATCAATATTTTCATTTTGTTGCCGAATGGCTCAAGAAAGTTTTAAATAATTAGACAACATAACAATTGGCCTGTAATAATTGATTCATTGGACTTCGCCAAATAGGATAACACTTGGGCCGATAGAAGCGTCTAGGCCTATCGTTAAAGAAAAAGTATTTATAAGGTAGCGAGATAGTCAAATAAATGTCTCAAATCTAAAAGAAAAAAAATAATTACAATATTCTAAAACGCTAGAAAAACTGTAGATGTACTTTAAATATTAGTCCATGTGTTCATACCCGAACCTTGGATTGATACGATTAAATAATAAAAGGGTCATGTACGCATCCCGTGTCTCGACGCCTTTAAAAATAATTATGTTATAACCATGTGTACATTCTGTACCTTGGTTTAACATCTAACTTCAAAGAAATACCTTGTGTGCGTATCGCATCTGGGTGAACACAATTAATAAAATATAATAATTAATTAAGCGGTAATAGACAAGCCAATACATACGCGAGGAAGGTAATCAAAAAAGAAAGAAAATGGGTTCTTCTTTTAAGAAAGGTGGATCTATAGGGGAAAGGATAAATATATAGTATCAATAAGAAGATAGTTTGATTTTCTTTTTTGCACATGTGTATTGTCTAATCTATGATAATCAACTTTTATCTTCAACGAGTGGTCCAGCATTCAATGCGGGTCGAAGCCCGAAGCGAGTGAAACTCGTCCTTCATTTCATACCTCAGTCCGGTGCCTATGGGTTCTAGCCCCATGACCTTTCCGTATTCGATGCTCTTTCCTTTAATAAGAACAATCTAAATGTGACACTTTCACGACGAAATACCGGAAATTTTTTATACTAGAGTCCCTCAGGAAATTAAGCCAATGATCGACTGTCCCTGCCCATTCTAACGGGGCATTCTATTCCTTCAAGTCCCACAGCTCTAAATGTGCCTATTCCTTCGACACCTTTCCATGGAAACAGGGGAAAAATGGCTTATTCCGCATCAACCTAAGCCCGCTTATTCCGACTAAGTGATCCATTGGCGAAAAGAGGGCCTTCCTCCTTCTTGCTTGAAGCTCTGTCAAAGAAGCATTCTATTCCAAAAAGGCTTAGGGCTAGGCTAAACCTCCCTCAAAGCCATGAAGTCCCAGAGCTCTTATTCCAAGAACTGTTGATATTCCCTTAACTGCAGATTCAATAGCACCGGTTATGAACCCCAAAAACAAGAGGAAAGAGAGCACCGTCTACTCAGACTGTCACACCGGCAACGAGAGCAGTAAGAGCAGATAGTGGAACAGAACTAGCAGCAGATAGGCATTCAGTTAGCTTGAAAACGGTCCTCCCTCTGCAGGTGGGCATCACTATTTAACATGTCAAGACGAAATTCCGGTTTGTTTTTGAAGGTGATAAAAAAGATTCGACGAAAACCGGGCATACATTCGAGACAGAGAAGGATTAGTTCGTGTCTGGGTCAAGGGGACGGGTGACCTGAACCCTCTTCCTCCGTTAAGAGCTATCTAACCTCCGTTGTCTTGCTATAACCTAGTCTTACTCGCTCTTACCTCCCTGCCTGTTTTCGTTTCTTTCTTTTTTGAGAATACCTGCCCTGCTGCCTCTGCTCTCGTTCGGGCCCCGGGAATCCCTTGCTTTTGGCTAAGGTCTTTATTTACCTTTTTTCATTCCCCCCCTCAAAACTACAAATTAACAAACACTACTGGAACGGCACGACAGCAATACCATAACAGATAGACTTACCGACAAGAGAGAGCGAGACTGACCTACCCAAGAGAGAGAACGCAAGAGTGACTCCCCCCTATCACTTAAAGGCCGGAAGAAAAAAATTTCCCACGGCCTTATTTACCAAGCTCGGGACTAGAGGAGCATTTTTGGAATTTGAGGTATCTTTCTTCCGAATACTGATTACCAAGAATTTGAACAAAAAGTGGATACGGTTGATAAAAAACCATTATCAACAGAAATTGACGAGTTCTTAACTTTAATCAATGAATCTAGGCCTGTATTCGGAGTTTCCCTGGGGTTGGTAAGGCGAAATGAGGCCACCCTAGCCCATTGAGTGCTCTACCTCGGGCCATCGACATCATACACTCTACTGAAATAGATTTCGCGAAAAACCAGCTATATCCGATCTTGGTTGGCCTTTCACCCCTAGCCACAAGTCATCCCCGTATTTTGTCACATACGTTGGTTCGGTCCTCCAAGGCCTGTTAGAGCTCTCTTCAACCTGCTCATGGCTAGATCGATCGGTTTCGTTTTCCGTTATTTTCGGAAAGTGCACGGACAGCCGCCATTTCCCCCTTTCACAATGTTCTCGTGAAGTTGCTCACGAATCAAAGTGTGAATGTCCCTTCGAAGTCTCGCATGCTCTTTTTGATCGGGAGCGGGGTGGGCAATTTATGTCGGTGCTGGCGCCTGCGGCAGCGCCTCTGGAGCCGCCCCCCCGTTCTGGAGCCAGCGGGTTCTGAATGACCTCCCTCTCACTTCGTTCGAGCTGAATTACATCCACCCTCTCCTATCCGCAGATCGATTACTCTCCTTTGAAGGTGAAGCCCGTTTGAAGGCAAGTCATGGTATCCGGGATCGGACGCCATAACAAATAAAATACAAGAATAGCCAAGAAATTAATTTAAGCCTTATATTAGTCAATAAAGGGGCACTAGCAGAGTCGCAAGAGCTGTCAAGCCTCTTTTTTCCCACAACTCTATTACGAAGTTGGGTTAGAAGAGTTTTTTCAATTAAAGTGACGTTTTGAAAAGGGATTATTTATTATTTAGAGTCGCCACTTGGAATTGAGTTTTGGTGTTCCATGTCACCTTTTATTGAATCCCTTATCAAAAGGAAGATTTGACTCCTAATTTTTGGTCTACGAAACAGAAGACTGAGTAAGAAATTCGGTTGACCGAGGGGAAGGTATAAGGCACCTCTCGAGTCCCGTGTTTCTAGCACGATCGCTTTATTAACTAATGTAAGGCTTAAATCAATTTTTTAGCTATTTTTGTATTTTATTGATTATGGCTTATTGACTACCGCTTAATTAATTATTATATTTTATTAATTGTTTTGACCTAGATGTGGTATGCACACAAGGTATTTCTTTGAAATTAAAAGGTAAACCAAGGTACAGAATGTACACATTGTCAAAACATAATTATTGTAAATTTAAAAGGTATCAAGATGCAGAATGCGCACATGATCCTTTTTATTTAAGCATATCAATCCAAGTTCGGGTATGAACAGACGGCCTAATGTTTAAAGTACATCTAAAGTTTTTCTAGCGTTTTAGAGTATATCTTAATTTTTGAATTAAATGTAAGAGCATGAGTTATGGATATGAAATTGTTGCAATATGGTTTAGCTATCAAGTTATCCACATTTATAGAATCAGTTACAACTTAATAAACTTATCTTATGAATTTATTCTAATTAACACTAATTACAAATAAAGGGAAAGCTTGGTGATAGACTGAAAGCTAACCACTTAAAGGATTATAAAATTATTAGAAGTCAACTAAAACAAAGTTTGAAATTAGTTTGGCCAAAGGATAAAACTAGCGCTAGGAACTGACTCAAGTTCATTAAGTTATTTTGATAAGGAAAATGGACTTTACAACACCAAATTCTACAATCCCAAATGCATCACTTTTACAATTACTTAGACCCAAACCCATTTAGTCCTAATTAAACTCGGTCGCTCAACTAATTCATAGTAAATACTTATGCATCAACTTAAGCAAGAAAAGACAACACATTGATCTAATAATGTTAAAAATGAGCTAGCCAACAAAGATCCAATGTATCACATGGCATGGCATAAAATAAATACTAAAGCAGTGAATGAGAAATGAAACAGATAGTCGATAATCCAAATCTACCGATTAGTACGCTAAACGAGATAAGAACGAAATAAGCACCCCATTGTGTATACATATATGAAGAAAGACAATGAAAACAAAATTATATTTTATTGGCAAAAGAACATAAGAGAACAAAAAGAGCCAAGAACTTTTGAATTTAATTAAAATAGGATGAGAAAAGAACCTCAATGAACACTGGTACAAAATATATAGACAAAAAGCTTCTCGCGGACTAAGAAACTCAAACATGACCTCGACTCTTCCTCTCAACCTCTGCTGTTTTTTCTCCTTTTCTATTGTTGTTGGGTTTCTAATAATTGAAAGTATTTACATGGAAAAAATGTAGAGTTATTTGTTGGTTTTTTGAGGTTTCAAGTGCAAAGACAGTAGCTTTTCTCCTTTGACTTGCTAGCTATCTCACTTTAGCTACTCCGGGATTTCTCCCCTTTTGTCTTTTAATGTGAGGAAAATGATCTTATCTAATAAAGTTGGTTGGATGGTTGGCATGATCATGTATGTGAGAATAGGATATGAAGATTAGAGTTAGTGGTTTTAGGGATAAGGAACAGAACTGGAGGGCATCATGGAGTTAGTTGTGAACTGTTTGAATTTTATAAATAAATAAATAAAAACAAAAGAAGTGAGTGTGTGCATATTGTAGGAGTGGGTAACGTGGGAGTGATTGTGTGCAAATGCTTGTGTACAGGTGAAAAAAAAAAATGAAAAGTGCTTTGTTCACTTAACCAACGTGATTCTTAAGATGTGAACTATTCCAATTGTTAGCAATTCTTATCTCATTCTATTAGGTGTCAAATTTTATTTTAAAAAAAGAATACTTTTTTGTATTGGAAAATAGATAACAAAGGACCCCGCGACCTTTTCTTTTGTCTTGCTTTTATTCTTGATATTTTTTTACTTACTCTTTTTAATATATAAAAAAAATGAAAAGACAAAGAAGAGAATAAAAACCAACGACTTTTCATAGTAAGAAAACTAAATATTTGTACTATAATTCAAAAATAAGACACTAAGAAAAATACTATAACTTATTAAAATTCTTATTACAAGAAACTATATATTTGTAAATTTTCTTTTTCTCATTACAAATATTAAGATTAAACCTAAAAAAAAATATTTACACTACAATAATATAAAATTTGGATGTGGTCAAAAAATAGTTGTTCACAACATTCGCAAGCTCCGACGTACACTCAATCTCTGTCGAAGGGGTAGAACGATGGTAGAGCAGTAGTTGGCCTTGGATTGACTTTGAATTCACACATAAGACATTTCATTGGGAAGCACAATAAGTTTTTCAAGGGCAAATAAGTGATTCAGACAAGCAAAAGGTGGAGAAGATTAAAGCAAAAATTAAGAAAAAGCTTACTTGAAATTGAGAGACCCAGTTAGAAGATGAATGTAATTGAAAGAGGAATAGTAGTTCGAAGTGTGAAATAAAGGAAATAGGTTTATGAAAGTAGAGGAGGGTTAAAAGAATTGTGTTAGGAGTTTTTCGGGTAGGAATACGTATAGAAAAATAAAATAAAATGGCAGAGTACAATGGCAAATTTGCCCTTGGTCGACCATTCTTAGTTTTTCTATGTAATAGAAATAGAGTTCTCTATTGTTGTTCCGTTGATTCTGGGAAACAAAGGTACTCTCCAATTTGCATATCATTGATGTCATTAGCCCTTTTCTTTTTGTCTGTGTATTATTGTTTCATTTCTTTCTCCTCATGCTAAGATGTGTACATATGCGATTGGTTTAACTGATAGTTGGAGAATCTAGATTTTGTTGGTTCGATTATGCAAAGTACTTTCAAAGTATTTGCTTACAGGAAACCATAGAGTGATAGAGGTGAGCTGAAGAAACCATAGGAGGGTAAGGTGTACTTCATCCCTAAAGATGTAACTTTCAGCTTTCGTGTTGCAGGAATCTTGAAGAAGACTCTTTGGAAGATATGCCAAACGATATGACTAGTGAGGGAATGACTAGTAAGAGATATGCACAAATTTTTGGTCAACTTCGCGGGCCTCATCGTTTAAGATGCAACTCGTTTCCTCCTCCTCCGGGTTGGATTAAGCTAAACATCAATGGTATTGGTGCAAAGGGTGATCGGCCAGGACGATATAGTGGCATCTTCGAAGATGAAATTGGAACGTTTTTAGGTAGGTATAAGGGTTCCATTGATGTTGAAGACGATGTGATTTCTGGATTAGAGGCCTTGAGGCATGGGTTAGTCAGATGCATGGAAGGAAAACCGAATGCACTGAAGTTGCTTGTGGGGAGGGGGATGTAACGACCCAGCCGGTCGTTTCATGAGTTACAGCCCCGTTTTTCCCATTTATGCCTCTTTATGTGTTGTTCAACTACATTCATCGTATCGTATTGGTTGGTTCGGGTTTGGAGTAGTTTTGGAGTGATATGAGACATTTAGTCTCTTAAGTTGTCCATTTAGTCGGAAAAGTTAACCGAAAGTCGACTTGTGAGTAAATAATCTCGGAATTCGGTTTTTATGATTCGGATAGCTTCTTTAGATGATTTGGGACTTAGGAGCGTGATCGGAATGTAATTTGAAGGTCCGTGGTAGATTTAGGCTTGAATTGGCAAAATTGGAACTTTGGCGTCTTCCGGTTGGTAATGGAAATTTTGATATCGGGGTCGAAATAGAATTTCGAAAATTGGAGTAGGTCCGTTGTGTCATTTCTGACGTGTGTGAAAAATTTTAAGTCATTCGGTTGAGGTTTGATAGGCCTTTTGATCGTTTGCGGAATTCGAAAGTTTTTGAATCCTTTGAATCCGAAGGTGTTTTGATGTTTCGACGATGCTTTGAGCGTTCTGAAGGTTGGTATATGTTTGAATACTGATATGTGACTTGTTCGTATTTTTGGTTGAGGTCCCGGAGGCCTCAGGATGATTCCGGAAGGTTGTCGGAAAGTTTGTGATATTTTATACATCAATACCACACAAGGGGGGGGGGGGGGGGGGAAGGTGATTTGTGTGGTACCCAGTTTTTGCTTAACTTGATCATAGAAGGACCTGCTTCTTATATGTGTTCCAACTACTGCTGCTGCGGAATAATAAATACAGAAAATAAAGAACACAGAGATTTTACGTGGAAAACACCTGGCTCAAAAGGTGAAAAAACCACGACCTACCTTCCAGTAGGATTTTTCCAAAATCTCCACTAAAATCACTGAGCCAAAAACTGCATTTACAAAAACTCTTTTGTAAACCTAGGATTAACTCTAATCCCGTTGTGGCATAAAGCCTCAACTGTTGCGACAACTTCAAGTTAACTCAAACTTGAAAACTCTAAGTACCTAATACAATTGCTTCTATAAACGCTGAAAGGTACAATGTAAAATCACCTTCTACAATTGAACTACAATGAAAGATAGACTCTTGGAACTGGTTCTTCTATCTGGTTCAAGTAGCTTCAGGATTGCACGCTTGAATGACACATAAATTGCTTGCAAAAATTGCCTTGCTATTTTGCTCTTAATTCACGTTTAACTTCTGCTTATGTGCATTACCTGTAAAAGAGAACAACACTAATATTTAAGGAGTTAGCAATTAAAGATTGACTAGGATACATATGCCGCTCTTCCATGGTGGGAGAGTTCTAATTGATCTCATACTCTAACTCTATCCTTTTCCTAAACCGTGTTCTCTTTGAGTAAGGAGTCTTTCTCCTTATCCAATATGCAACCTTTCCGATCATGATTAGGAGATATTACTTCTGATAAGTTAGGTTTATCTCTTTCACGTGCATCTCACATGTTTGGGTTTGATCACAACTGTGCTTCACAAGATGGACTTGGTCTATGTCTGAGTTCCTTTGTCAGTCTTCAAAACTTCACCTTTGCTTGGGCCAACAAATTCCCCCTTTTTGATGATGACAAACTCTGTGCTTTTCATTCACTTAGGCCCTGTCAGAACTCAGCTTATTCATCAATACAAAGTTTAGAAAAATTCACTTATCATCAAGGACCAGGTTAATTAGGTTATAAACATCACTTATTCAGAATATGTAAATCACAATATCTCTTCCCCCTTTAATAAGTACTCATGGCCACTGGGGCAACTGCAAGTGCAATCATGGATCAATCATCAGTAATCAGGTAAACATATTTAAACTATCAAGGAAATAGTAACAGTCAACAAGAGCAAAAACAGTAGATATCATTGATAGAAGGTATGTTGCTACCACAATCCACAAACAGAAAGCAAAAATATTCAAAACAAGAGCAAAAAGAAAAAGAAATCCCTAATCTGGGTCACTGGTGGTACTAGACAGGTTCAGGAGATAAAGGCTAGAATTCCTCAGGCTTAGGGGAGCTAGAGGGTTGGTTTTGGGCTTGGAGAAGATTCAACATATTGTGAAGAATCCCATCATTCTTCTCCTCTTTCCTTGGTAAGCTCAGTTCTGAGAGCATCCCTCTCAGATTCAACCTCTGCTAAGCGAGTCTTCAGCCTAGCTATCTCAGCATCCTTGGCCTCACTTTCCTGAACTAGAGCCCTGACTTTACAGTTGATAGGTGTCTTATTAGATGAACCAGGTTCAATTGGAATGGCATTTACTAGATAGTCATAAGCAACCAGAGTATTAATGCCAAAATAGTCCTTGCTTTGTGGCCATTTCCTATTTTTTCAGAGGCACCTTGCACCGATCTAGAACAGTAGTCAGAATAAATCCATAGGGGGTGGCATGGGGCTTGGAGCCATTGATAACCCTGTCTAGTAGCTTGATGATGAATGCATGCCAGTTGATTTGCTTTCCACTTTCAAGGCACTCCATCAAAACCAAGTCCATATAGTTAGCAACGTGCCTTCTTTCCTGCCGGGGCAGTAGGCACTTGTTGACAAACTCAAAGAGGACTTTGTGTTGTGGCTTCATTTCACTCTTGTGCACAAACTTGGCCTCATTCACTTCTTCAGCATCACAGAATCTCCTAGTGATTTCAAGGGCAGGAGGAAGGGAATCCAGACTTGGCCATCTTTGCCTAGTGTAGTCATCATATCCCTCAGCAGGGATGTCAAGAATCTCTCCCAGCTTCTCTGCATAAAAGATCACTTGAACTCCTTTTACTTGGCTGGTGACTCTGCCATCTTTGATCTCTGTATTGGCCATGAATTCAATGATTTCATTCCTAGCTAGCCTTCCATCCATTTGAAGGAACATGTCCTTCCAACCCTGAACAGCGAGGGTATTAACCAAACGAACCATTCCTGGTTCCACCAAGTCTTTCAGCAATCTTCCCTTCAAAAATTTCGTTTGCCAAACTTGGCCAGCTTGTCTTGTTCACCACCAGACTCACTCTCTTCTTCACCAGTCCATCCTCATCTTCAGAAATTTTAACTTGTTTGATTTTCACTACAGACCTTGTCCTCTTGGCCAATGAAGGTTTAGCAGCCTTAGATACAGATGAAGACTTCTTGGAAGAAGTATTGGTCTTTTTGGGTTTGGGAGTCTGAACCTCCATTGTCGCATGTTCCTCCTGATGGACCTGTTTCATCTCCTCAACATCAACAGCTTCAGAGGATTCTGCGACCTTTCCTTTTCCTTTATCCATCCTCTTCTTCTTGCTATCACCCAAAGCCTTTTGTAATTCATTCTCGCTTTGTTTCACCCTACTTCTTGTAGCTCTTCCCTTTGGCAAGGGAATTTCAGTAGTTGTTGGGGAGGAAGCCTTTCTTTTCTTGGAAGGTTTTGCAGTGCTGGGGGCTTTTGGTGTTAGAGGTCTTCCTTTCTATGGATCATAACTTGCACCTAATTTCTTCAGAATGACTGATAGGGTTTCCTCAATAGATGAACCAGGTTCATCTATCTGTGAACTTAAATTAACTAACCCTTCAGCAGCCTCCCTTGAACCACTTCCCCCTGACTTCTTGCCACTTTCTTCTACAGTTGCATTTTCATCCCCACAGATAGTTGGAACCATCAATTCAGAAGTGGGTGAAGAACCAGCCACTCCTTTCCCTTTTCCCCTCACATCACCACATGCACCCTCTCTCTCTTTTTCTTTTTACCTCCTCTCCTTCCCAATTCAGGCAATTCCACATTCCTGACAGACCCAACCACAACAAACCTATTTTCTAAATTTTTAGCCAAAGTAGAGTGTACCTCAGAAGGGGAGTTTTGATCCTTTTCAGAGTCAAAAGACCCAGTTCCTTCCCCCTCACTTGCAAATTTGAATGAATCTTCTGAGTTCTCAGAATCTTGGGCTTGGCTTGACTTCAATTTTTCGTTCAATTTCTTTGAAAGAGTACCAGTTGCCACCGTTTTACGAGCAAGTAGTTTTACTCGCCTTCTCCTAGGTTGAGGGGTTGTGCTAGGTGGAGGAGGTGTGGATGAATCAGAGGGAGTAGGTTGTGGAGGAGTGCCAGGGTTATCTTGAGGGTTCGACATTGTAACTGATTTCTTGAGAGAATTTATGAGTTAGGCGTTTGGAAGAGAGAACAATTGAGAGTGAAACGGATTTTTCACGGTTTGGGTAGTGAGGTTGCAGAGGATAATGATGAATATTTAAAGAAAGAGACTTATTTAATGACTAACGGTAGCTTTTAGCGGTCAACTAGAGGTCTAATCAACCTGAAATTTCAGGTGGAATGAACGGTTAAGCTTCCCTAGATTTTAGGCATTTTATGTGGTGAAAACTCTAATAGAGACGGAACTGGTTAAAAAAAATAAACAGATAAGATTTTCTAAAGTTTTTGAACATAGGTAGGACTCTGCTCATGATTTAAATATTTATATTTCTATTGTGCAGAGTATAGAAAACATACCTCATTTTTCAGATGACCAATACTGATGAACCACGTTCTTCATTTAGAATTCTCTTGATCATGCCTCAATTTACCATAATAGAGAAAATTTTGTTAGAGATCAGTGAGTCATATCAACACATGTCACAGGATTATACTATTTACAGTATGAAACTAAGTAAAAATTAATCTAGATATTTACACAAGTTCCAGATTTCCTGGCCAAAAAAATATTTTTTTTCATTTTCTTTATTGTGGATTCTGAGCTGGTCCCATTAGGTGATCTTAATCATCCCTAATTCTAACCCATTCTTTCATAGCTTTCTCTAATCAGTACTTTAGTAAAGATGTCAGCAATTTGTTTATCAGAAGCACAGAATTCTATAGTAATCAATCCTTTCTCATAGTTGTCCCTTAAGAAGTGATGCCTAACATCTATGTGCTTAGTCCTCTTATGATGAATTGGGTTCTTGGTCATACTAATAGCACTAGTGTTATCACAAAAGATAGGAATGCAACCAATTTCAATGCTAAAATCCATCAGCTACTGCTTGATCCACTGCAGTTGAGCACAACAAGAGGCAGCAGCAACATACTCAGCCTCAGCAGTGGATAAGGCCACTGAATTCTGCTATTTAGTGCCCCATGATACCAGACATGAACCAAGAAAATGAGCCATACCTGAGGTGCTTTTCCTATCCACAAGAAAACCTGCATAGTCAGCATCAGCATATCCTACTAGATTAAAGTTACTATCTTTAGGTTACCAAAGACAAAGATCAGTAGTGACTTTCAAATATCTCAATATCCTCTTGACAGCAGTCAAGTGGATTCCTTAGGATTTGCCTGAAAACGAGCACAAAGCCTTACACTAAATACTATGTCAGGTCTGCTAGCAGTAAGATAAAAAAGTGAGCCAATCATACCCCTATACAACTTCTGATCAATAGATGAACCAGGTTCATCTATATCTAATTTAGCAGTTGTTCCAATGGGTGTGTCTATTTCTTTTGATTCATCCATTTTAAACTTCTTAATAAACTTTTTTTCATATTTCTGCTGATGGATCATGGTTCCATTTGGGTTTTTTATGATCTATATGCCTAAGAAAAAGTTAAGTTCAGCCATCATACTCATTTCAAATTCACTCCCCATTAATTTTGCAAATTCCTTACTCATTTTTCAGAGGTTGCCCCAAAAATTATGTCATCAACATATATTTGTACTACTAGTAGATCCGTACCTTTTTCCCTCAAGAATAAAGTGTTGTCAATCTTACCTCTTTTGTATCCATGTTCAAGCAGGAATTTGGATAGACGTTCATACCATGCTCTAGGAGCCTTCTTGAGTCCATATAGGGCCTTTGTCCAATTTGTATATATGATCTGGACACTCCTTACTTTCAAACCCTGGAGGTTGTTTGACAAAGACTTCTTCTTTTAAGTAGCCATTTAGGAAGGCACTCTTCACATCCATTTGATGAAGGGTAAATTCCATGTGTGCTGCAAAGTCTATGAGGAGTCTTATTGCCTCCAGCCTTGCAACTGGATCAAAGGTCTCATCATAATCTATGCCCTCCTCTTGGCTATGACCTTGGACCACCAGCCTTGCCTTGTTCCTTGTAACTGTTCCATCTTCATCAAGATTGTTTCTGAAGACCCATTTAGTGCCAATTACTGATCTGTCCTTGGGTCTTGTGACAAGATGCCACACTTGGCTTCTTTCAAACTAGTTGAGTTCATCTTGCATTGCATTCACCCAATCTGCATCCTGCAAGGCTTCAGCAACATTTTTAGGTTCAATAAGAGATAAGAATGCATCAAAGGCACACAGATTCTTTAATTGAGATCTGGTTTTAACTCCAGAAGTTGGATTAGTAAGGATGTTTTCAATGGGATGAGAACTTCGATACTTATAAGGTTTCACTGCCAACTAATTTCTGTTAGGAGTTTCTCCCATGTTTTGTTGCTGAGGAACATGCTCATGGACAAGTTCCATTTGGGAGTTAGATTCATTTCTTCTTTGTTCAGTTCCCCAAGTCAGGTTACCCCGGATGGAAGAACCTGTTCCATCACCCGTTTCTTCTTTTAGTGCATCTCCAGCTTGAGCTGTGATTTCACTCAATGCTTTTACCAGCCAAATAGCTTCATCTTCATGTTCCTGTCTCTCAGAAAGAATGTTAGTTTAATCAAAAACTACATGTACACTTTCTTCTACACACAAAGTTCTTTTGTTGTACACTTTATAAGCTTTTCTATGTGAAGAATATCTCAAGAATACTCCCTAATCACTTCTGGGATCAAACTTACCTAGGGAGTCCTTTCCATTATTATGCACAAAGCACTTGCATCCAAATGCCCTAAGATGGGATATATTTGATTTTCTCCCTTTAAGTAACTCATAGGGAGTCTTCCCTACAAGAGGTCTAGTCATGCACCTATTAATGATGTAACATGCAGTATTTATACCCTCTGCCCAGAAGCTATGGGGCAGTTTAGTAGAAAGAAGCATAGTCCTAGCCATATCTTCAAGAGTCCTATTCTTTCTTTCAACTACTCCACTTTGTTGAGGGGCCTAGGTGCAGAGAAATTATGATTTATACCATGCTCATCACAAAATTCAGCAAACCTAACATTTTCAAATTCAGTTCCATGATCAGAACTAATTGATGCAAGTTGGTTACCTAGTTATTTCTGAGTTTTTCTAACAAAGGCAGTAAACATGTCAAATGCTTCATCCTTAGATGTTAAAAACAATACCCAGGTAAATGTGATGACCCAAAAGGTCATCACTTGTCTTAGAAATAACTTCTACGTTCTGAGGCCTTAAAAACCTCCTTCTGCATCACCTTGATTTGCGTGTGCAGTCCGGGCGCGTAGCTGAAAAGCCATTTTGTGAAAATGTTGAAATTTTAACTTAAAATACATTTACGTTGACTTCGGTCAACATTTTGGGTAAACTGACCCAGACCCATGATTTGACGGTCCCGGGGGGTCCGTGGAAAAATATGGGACTTGGGCGTATGCCCGGAATCGAATTCCGAGGTCCCAAGCCCGAGAAATGAATTTTTAAAGACAATTGTTTTCTGGAAATTTTTATGAGTTTTGGAAATGAAATGCATTTAGAGTTTGATGGTATCGGGCCCGTATTCTAGTTCCGGAGCCCGGTACAGGTTTTATATGTGAGATAAGATAAGTCGGTGAAATTTGGTAAGAAACGGAAATCGTTTGAGGTGATTCGGTCCCGTAGTTGTGAAAATCCCTACTTTGAAAGTTTTGAGATTTTTCTTAGATTTCTATGCTAAATTCGTTGTTTAAGAGGTCATTTTGGTGATTTGATCGCACGGATAAGTTCATATGATGTTTTGGAGTTAGTATGCATGTTTGGATTGGAGCCCCGAGGGCTTGGGTAAGTTTCGGATAGGTCTCGGAAGGTTTTTGAACTCATAAAGGTTGCAGGTTTTTCAGTTTCTGGTGTTCTGGTATGTTCTTCTTCGCGTTCGCGGAAGGACTCTCGCGAACGCGAAGGGTTAGTCAAGCTGAAGGAAATCTCCTTCTATGCGAACGCGAGACACGGGATGCAAACGCGAAGCTTTGGGGGTGTTTCCCTTCGCGAACGCGGACCTGCTATCGCGAACGCGAAGGCCTTTGGGCCTGGGCAGGGGGAAGGGAATTTTGTGCTACGCGAACGCGGCCACTGGCCCGCGAATGCGAAGGCTCGAGGAGTTAAAGCTCCGCGAACGCGAGCCGACGAACGCGAACGCGGTGGCTAATTGGCCTAACCCATCGCGAACGCGACAGACCATCGCGAACGCGATAAAGGTCTGTCCAGTGATTTTAAAACAGAAGCAAAAACGGGATTCTTCAAAATTTTCACAACTCTTTCACTTAAACTCGAACTTGGGCGATTTTTGAAGAGGGGTTTCGCCACAAAAACCATAGGTATGCATTCTTAAACTTATTTTCTTCAATTTTAATTAACACCCAATAGATTTCTAGGCCTAAATCATGTTCTTAAGGGTAGAAAATTAGGGAATTGGGTAGAGTTAGGGCTTTTTGATTAATTGGGATTTAGACCTCGTTTTGGGGTCGAATTTCAAAACTTATTGCATA
>NC_031999.1:44004646-44035262 GCF_001879085.1 Nicotiana attenuata
AATTTCAAAACTTATTGCATATTTGGGCTCGTAGGTGAATGGGTGAGCGGATTTTGGTCCGAACCTCAAGTTTTGACCAAGCCGGCCCAGGGTCGATTTTTGACCTTTCGGGAAAATGATGGAAAACCTATAATTTAGCCTTGGAATTGGATTATTTAGAATTTATTGATGTTGTTATATTAATTTGAATTAGATACAAGTAATTCGGAGGCGAATTCTAAAGGAAAAGAGGTGTTTTGAGGCTTGAGTTGGCCGTGGAAGTTTGAGGTAAGTGTTTGGTCTAACCTTAGCTTGAGGGATTATGAGTGGTGTCCTATTTTCTACGTGTTACTTGTCGAGTACGACGTATAGGCATGGTGACGAGTATCTATACGTCGGTGTCGAGCATGACCGTGAGTCTTAAATTGAAATTATTGTGTTCTTGAGAAATACTACGAATGCCTAAGTTGTTGATTCTCTGTGTTGCGCAAGGTTTATGATTATTCTCGTGGAGATTACTTATGATTGAGTATTGGTGTTGGTTGTTGGTTGAGGTAGTTAGATGTTGGAACAAGTTTGGTTATAGCTGATTTCCCTTGCCAGGACGTATTTACTTATACTGTTGATTCCCTTGCCGGGATAGTATTGTTTCCTTATTGGTCCCTTGCCGGGTCCCTTGTTGTGATTTGTGTTGAAAAATATATATATATATATATATATATATATATATATATATATGTGTGTGTGTGTGTGTGTGTGGATCGGGTTGCGCACCACAATAACATTATATTTGGATCGGGTTGCACGCCGCAACAATGATATAAATGGGTCGGGTTGCACGCTGCAACAACTATATAATTGGATCGGGTTGCACACCGCAACAGTGATATTTTGTTTTGGGATCGGTTGGGGCCGCAACAATTGATAATATAAAGTGTTTATAGATTGGTTGCGATATCCTTATTGGTTGGTTGTAATATTCTAAGTTGTCCTTATGCCTTTCTCTTAAATTATTGTCGGTATGATATATCTCTCTTCTTTTCTAGGGAATGGAGGCCCTATGTGTAAAAACTCAACTCAGGGATTGGAGCCCTAATGTTGGTAAAAGGCAACTAGAGAGCCTATGTGGAAAAGGCGATGGGAAATGGAGGCCCTATGTCTAAAAACTCAACTCAGGGATTGGAGCCCTAATGTTGGTAAAAAGGCGACTAGGGAATGGAGGCCCTATGTCTAAAAACTCAACTAAGGGATTGGAGCCCTAATGTTGGTAAAAAGGCGACTAGGGAATGGAGGCCCTATGTCTAAAATCTCAACTCAGGGATTGGAGCCCTAATGTTGGTAAAAGACGACTAGGGAATGGAGGCCCTATGTCTAAAAACTCAACTCAGGGATTGGAGCCCTAATGTTGGTAAAAAAGCAACTAGGGAATGGAGGCCCTATGTCTAAAATCTCTACTTAGGGATTGGAGACGCACCACAATAACATTATATTTGGATCGGGTTGCACGCCGCAACAATGATATAAATGGGTCGGGTTGCACGCTGCAACAACTATATAATTGGATCGGGTTGCACACCGCAACAGTGATATTTTGTTTTGGGATCGGGTTGGGCGCCGCAACAATTGATAATATAAAGTGTTTATAGATTGGTTGCGATATCCTTATTGGTTGGTTGTAATATTCTAAGTTGTCCTTATGCCTTTCTCTTAAATTATTGTCGGTATTGATATTCCCCCGGAGCAAATACACCCTCCCCCATCTTTACTTGTTTATTTCTGTTTAATTTCCGCTGCGTAGTTTATATATAACTGCACAGGTTTATTTGGTAGTCTGGTCCTAGCCTCGTCACTACTTCATCGGGGTTAGGCCAGGCACTTACCAGCACATGGGGTCGGTTGTGCTGATACTACACTTTGCACTATGTGTAGATCCCGGAGCATCATAGCTTGGGGTGGCAGCCTTCAGTCCAGTCAGAAATCCCAAGGTAGTCCTGCAGACGTCCGCAGGCCCGACGTTCTCTTCTATCTTTATTAGTATTCTGTTTTCATCTGCTTCCGAGACAGACAGTACTTTTCTTTCAGACATTTGTATGTAGTATTCGTAGACAGCCCGTGATATTGTGACATCGGATTCCGGGTAGAGATGTATGTTGGCATAGTCGTACTGGTTATGGTTTAATTTATCAGATTAAGTCTTCCGCTCGTTTTTATTTGTCGTTAATGCTTCACTGTTGATTCTATGTTAGTTAAATAGTTAAAAAGGGCTAATAAGTGAGTTAATAATTTCACAATACATGGCTTGCCTAGCTTCCACGAGTAGGTGCCATCACGACTCCCGAGGTTGGGAAATCCGGGTCGTGACAAGTTGGTATCAGAGCTCTAGGTTACATAGGTCTCTCAATTCACGGACAAGCTTAGTAGAGTTTGAGGGATCGGTATGGAGACGTCTGTATTTATCCCCAGAGGCTACAAAGTTAGGAAATTTCACATTTATTCTTTCCGGTCGTGCGGTTTGGTTTCTCAATGCTAATTGAATTTCTACTATGTTCTTTTGCAGATGCCGAGAACACGCTCTTCCTCATCCGCTAATCAGTAGCCCGAGCCCCCAACAGCAGCTCCCACGAGGGGCGGAGGGCGAGGCCGAGGCCGTGCTAAAGGCTGAGGTAAGGGCAGAGCTCAGCCCGGAGCAGCAGCACCAGCGGCAGAGCCTTAGGTTGACATTGATGATGAGGTTCCGGCCTAGACAGTTCCGGTGGGCCCAGCTCAGGTCCCAGAGGGGTTTATTGCTACCCCAGTACTCCAGGATGCTCTGGTCCGTCTAGTGGGCCTTATGGAGAGTGTCACCCAGGCAGGCTTGCTTCCTGTAGCACCAGCCATCTCTCAGGCTGGAGGAGGAGCCCAAACTCCTGCTACTCGCACTCCGGAGCATATGGCTCCCCAGTTTCAGACTCCAGTAGCTCAGCCAGTTGGAGCAGTTCAGCCGGGTGTGGTAGCTCAGACCGGTGATGGGGCAGCTATGTCTGCCGATGCTATGTGGAGATTGGACAGGTTCACCAAGCTCTTCACTGCCACTTTCAGCGGTGCATCTTCTGAGGATCCCCAGGATTATCTAGATAGCTGTCATGAGGTTCTCAGGAACATGGGGATAGTTGAGACCAATGGGGTCGACTTTGCTACTTTCCACTTTTCTGGATCTGCCAAGACTTGGTGGAGAGATTATTGTTTGGCTAGACCAGCCGGATCGCCAGCTTTGACTTGGGAGCAGTTTACTCAGCTATTCTTGGAGAAGTTTCTTCCCGTTACTCGGAGGGAGATTTATCGGAGGCAGTTTGAGCGTCTCCAGCATGGTGCCATGACTGTTACCTAGTATGAGACTAGGTTTATTGATTTGGCCCGTCATGTTCTACTTATACTTCCCACAGAGAGAGAGAGAGAGAGAGAGTGAGGAGGTTCATTAAGGGACTTATCCAGCCTATTCGACTTCAGATGGCTAAGGAGACGGGGAGTGAGATTTCTTTCTAGGAGGCGGCCAATGTGGCCAGGAGGGTCGAGTTGGTTTTGTCACAGGGAGGTGGTCAGGGGTCTGACAAGAGGCCCCGTCATTCAGGCAGATTCAATGGCACCTCGTTTGGAGGCAGGGATTCGTATGGTAGAGGCCATCCTCCTAGGCCCTTTCAATCAGCGCTTCAGGTTTCTCATGGTGCTTCAGGTGGCCGTGGTTCTCATATACAGTATTCTGATCAGCAGCCCTACAGTGGACCACCAGCTCCTATCAGTGCACCGCCGCTGTAGAGTTTTCGAGGTGGTCATTTAGGTCGCCAGGGTCAGTCTTAGTTTCCTCAGCGGCAACACTCAGGTGGATGCTTTGAGTGTGGTGAGTATAGTCATATCCGGAGGGCTTGTCCGAGGTTGGCAGCTACTCAGTCGCAGCAGCAGGGTTCCTGTACTTTGGTTCAGGCACCAGGTGTTCCACCGCCCGCCCAGCCAGCTAGAGGTGGGGGTAGAGGTGTTAGAGGTGGAGGTAGAGGTGCTAGAGGTGGAGCTCAGGCCGCCAGAGGTGGAGGCCAGCCAGCAGTAGGCTGTCCTAGAGATGTAGTCCAGGGTGGTGTGGCCCAGCCCTAATTTTATGCTCTTCCAGCCAGGCCGGAGGCTGAGGCCTTTGATGCAGTCATCACAGGTACTGTTCTAGTTTGTGGCAGGGATGTTTCAGTTTTATTTGACCCAGGGTCTACCTACTCCTATGTGTCATCTTATTTTGCACCGTATCTGGTCATGCCTAGTTATTCCTTGAGTGCCCCTGTATATGTGTCTACACCGGTGGGTAATTCTATTGTGGTAGATCGAGTCCATCGCTCTTGTATAGTTGTGATTGGTGGTCTTGAGACTCGTGTTGATTTGTTGCTTCTAGACATGGTTGAATTCGATGTCATACTGGGGATGGACTGGTTATCACCTTACCACGCTATCTTGGACTGTTGTGCCAAGACTGTGACCTTAGCCTTGCCCGGTTTACCTCGTTTAGAGTGGAGAGGGACTCCTGGTCATTCTACCCTTATGTGAAGGCTTGGCGTATGGTCGAGAAGGGGTGTTTGGCCTATTTTGCATATGTTCGTGATTCTAGTGCCGAGGTTTCTTCTATTGATTATGTGCTTGTTGTTCGTGAGTTCCCTGAGGTATTTCCTTCAGACTTGCCGGGTATGCCACCCGACAGGGATATTGACTTCTGCATTGATTTGGCTCCGGGCACTCAGCCCATTTCTATTCCGCCGTATCGTATGGCCCCACCTGAGTTGAAAGAGTTGAAGGAGCAGTTGCAAGACTTGCTTGAAAAGGGTTTCATTAGACCCAGTGTTTCGACTTGGGGTGCGCCGGTGTTGTTTGTTAATAAGAAGGATGGATCGATGCGAATATGTATAGATTACCGGCAATTAAACAAGTTCACGATTAAGAATAAGTATCTGTTGCCAAGGATTGAGGATTTGTTTGATCAGCTTCAGGGTGCCAATGTATTTTCAAAGATTGACTTGAGATCTGGCTACCATCAGTTGAGGATTAGGGCATCCGATGTCCCTAAGACAACTTTTCGCACTCGGTACGGGCATTATGAGTTCTTGGTGATGTCATTCGGGTTGACAAATGCCCCAAGAACTTTTATGGATTTGATGAACCGAATGTTCAGGCCTTACTTGTGTTTGTTCGTGATAGTCTTCATTGATGATATTTTGATCTATTCCCGTAGCCGGGAGGAGCACGAGCAGCATCTTAGAGTGGTTCTTCAGACTCTGAGGGATAGTCAGTTGTATGCCATGTTTTTGAAGTGTGAGTTCTGGTTGAGTTCAGTTGCATTCCTGGGTCATGTTGTATCAGCAGAGGGTGTTCAGGTTGATCCGAAGAAGATTGAGGCGGTCAAGAACTGGCCTAGATCAGCATCAACTACAGAGATCCGGAGTTTCTTGGGTTTGGCAGGCTACTACCGTCGGTTCGTGGAGAGGTTTTCGTCCATTGCAGCCCCGATGACCAGGCTGACCCAGAAGGGTGCCCAGTTCAGATTGTCAGACGAGTGTGAGGCGAGCTTTCAGAAGCTAAAGACAACTCTGACTACGGCACCTGTGTTGGTTTTGCCCACAGGTTCAGAGCCTTATACAGTTTATTGTGACGCATCTCGTGTTGGACTTGGTGCAGTGTTGATGCAGGATGGCAAGGTCATTGCCTATGCTTCGTGGCAGTTGAAGATTCATGAGAAGAACTATCCGATTCATGATTTGGAGTTATCAGCCATTGTTCACGCATTGAAGATTTGGAGGCATTATCTGTATGGCGTGGCATGTGAGGTGTTCACGGATCACAAGAGTCTGCAGTACTTGTTCAAGTAGAAGGAGTTAAACTTGAGGCAGAGGAGGTGGTTGGAGCTATTGAAAGACTATGATATCACCATCCTATATCATCGGGGGAAGGCCAATGTGGTGGCCGATGCTTTGAGTAGGAAGTCGGCCAGTATGGGCAGTCTTGCTTACATTTCGGTCGGTGGGAGGCCGCTTGCTCTGGATGTTCGGGCTTTGGCCAATCAGTTTGTGAGGTTGGATGTTTCTGAGCCCAGCCGCGTATTAGCTTGCACAGTCGCTCGTTCTTCTTTATTGGAGCGTATCCGAGATCGGCAGTATGATAATCCCCATTTGTGTGTCCTTAGAGACACTGTGCAGCACGGAGGTGACAAGCAGGTTACCTTAGGTGATGATGGAGTTTTGAGATTGCAGGGTCGAGTTTGTGTGCCTAATGTGGATGGGCTCCGAGAGTTGATTCTAGAGAAGGTCTATAGCTCCCGGTACTCTATTCATCCGAGCGCCGCGAAGATGTATCAGAATTTGCGGCAGCATTATTGGTGGAGGAGAATGAAGAAGGATATCGTTGCATATGTGGCTCGGTGTTTGAATTGTCAGCAGGTTAAGTACGAGCATCAGAGGCCTGGTGGGTTGTTCCAGAAGATTGAGATTCCTGAGTGGAAGTGGGAGCGTATCACTATGGACTTTGTTGTTGGACTCCCACGGACTCAGAAGAAGTTCGATGCAGTGTGGGTTATTGTTGATAGGCTGACCAAGTCAGCACATTTTATTCCTGTGGCAGTTTCCTATCTTCCGAGAGATTAGCTGAGATCTACATCCGGGAGATTGTTCGTCTTCATGGTGTGCCCATGTCTATCATTTCGGATTAAGGTACGTAGTTTACCTCACATTTTTGGAAAGCAGTTCAGCGAGAGTTGGGCACACGGGTTGAGTTGAGCACATCGTTTCATCCTCAGACGGACGGGCAGTCCGAGCGGACCATTCAGATTGTGGAGGATATGCTCCGAGCTTCTGTCATTGACTTTGGAGGCTCGTGGGATCAGTTCTTGCCATTAGCAGAGTTTGCCTACAACAACAGCTACCAGTCGAGTATCCAGATGGCTCCTTATCAGGCTTTGTATGGTAGGCGATGTCGGTCGCCGGTTGGATGGTTTGAGCCGGGAGAGGCTCGGTTGTTGGGTACAGATCTAGTACAGGACGCCTTGGACAAGGTCAGGATTATTCAGGACAGGCTTCGTACAGCTCAGTCCAGGCAAAAGAGTTATGCCGACCGTAAGGTTCGTGATTTGGCTTTCATGGTTGTTGAACGGGTATTGCTTCGAGTTTCGCCTATGAAAGGCGTGATAAGGTTTGGGAAGAAGGGCAAGCTTAGCCCTAGGTTCATCGGCCCGTTTGAGATTCTTGATCGAGTAGGAGAGGTGGCTTACAGACTTGCATTGCCGCTGAGCTTATCGGCCGTGCATCCAGTGTTTCATGTGTCCATGCTTCAGAAGTATCACGGCGATCCATCCCACGTGTTAAATTTGAGCACTGTCCAGTTGGACAAGGATTTGTCTTATGAGGAGGAGCCGGTAGCTATTCTAGACCGGCAGGTTCGTTAGTTGAGATCGAAGAGTTTTCCTTCTGTTCGTGTTCAGTGGAGAGGTCAGCCTGCTGAGGCATCGACCTGGGAGTCCGAGTCTGACATGCGGAGCCGTTATCCCCATCTTTTCCCCGACTCAGGTACTTCCTTCTTATGTCCGTTCGAGGACGAACGGTTGTTTTAGAGGTGGAGGATGTGATGACCCAAAAGGTCATCACATATTTTAGAAATAAATTCTGCGTTCCAAGGCCTTAAAAACCTCCTTCGGTATCACCTCGATTTGCGTGCGCAGTCCAGGCGCCTAGCCGTAAAGCCATTTTGTGAAAATCTGTGAAAAAAGTTGAAATTTTGACTTAAAATGCAGTTAAGTTGACTTCGGTCAACATTTTGGGTAAACGGACCCGGACTCATGATTTGACGATCCCGGAGGGTCCGTGGAAAAATATAGGACTTGGGCGTATGCCCGGAATCGAATTCCAAGGTCCCAAGCCCGAGAAATGAATTTTTAAAAAAATTGTTTTCTGGAAATTTTTTATGAGTTTTGGAAATGAAATGCATTTAGAGTTTGATGGTGTCGGGCGCGTATTCTGGTTCCGGAGTCCGGTACAGGTTTTATATGTGAGATAAGATAAGTAGGTGAAATTTGGTAAGAAATGGAAGTCGTTTGAGGTGATTCGGACCCGTAGTTGTGAAAATTCCTACTTTGAAAGTTTTGAGATTTTTCTTAGATTTCTATGCTAAATTCATTGTTTAAGAGGTTATTTTGGCGATTTGAACGCACGGATAAGTTTATATGATGTTTTGGAGTTAGTATGCATGTGTGGATTGCAGCCCCGAGGGCTCGGGTGAGTTTCAGATAGGTCTCGCAAGGTTTTTGAACTCATAAAAAGTTGCAGGTTTTTCAGTTTCTGGTGTTCTGGTATGTTCTTCTTCGTGTTCGCGGAAGGCTCTCGCGAACGCGAAGGGTTAGTCAGGCTGAAAGAAATCTCCATCTACGCGAACGCGAGACGCAGGACGTAAACGCGAAGCTTTGGAGGTGTTTCCCTTCGCGAACGCGGACCTGCTATCGCGAACGCGAAGGCCATTGGGCCTTGGCAGGGGGAAGGGAATTTTGTGGTACGCGAACGCGGCCACTGGCCCGCGAACGCGAAGGCTCGAGGAGTTAAAGCTCCGCGAACGCGAGCCGACGAACGCGAACGAGGTGGCTGATTAGCCTGACCCATCGCGAACGCGACAGACCCATTGCGAACGCGATGAAGGTCTGTCCAGTGATTTTAAAACAGAAGCAAAAACGGGATTCTTCAAAATTTTCATAACTCTTTCACTTAAACTCAAACTTGGGCAATTTTTGAAGAAGGGTTTTGCCACAAAAACCATAGGTATGCATTCTTAAACTCGTTTTCTTCAATTTTAATTAACACCCATTAGATTTCTAGGCCTAAATCATGTTCTTAAGGGTAGAAAATTAGGGATTTGGGTAGAGTTAGGGATTTTTGATTAATTGGGATTTAGACCTCATTTTGGGGTCGGATTAACTTATTGCATATTTGGGCTCGTGGGTGAATGGGGTGAACGGGTTTTGGTCTGAACCTCGACTTTCGACCAAGCGGGCCAGGGGTCGATTTTTGACTTTTTGGAAAAATGATGGAAAACCTAAAATTTAGCCTTGGGATTGGATTATTTAGCATTTATTGATGTTGTTATATTAATTTGAATTAGATACAAGTAATTCAGAGGCGAATTCTAAAGGAAAAGCGGTGTTTGAGGCTTGAGTTGGCCGTGGAAGTTTGAGGTAAGTGTTTGGTCTAACCTTAGCTTGAGGGATTAGGAGTGGTGTCCTATTTGCTACGTGTTACTTGTCGAGTACGACGTATAGGCATGGTGACGAGTATCTATACGTCGGTATCGAGCATGACCGTGAGTCTTAAATTGAAATTATTGTGTTCTTGAGAAATACTACGAATGCCTAAGTTTTTGATTCTCTGTGTTGCGCAAGGTTTATGATTATTCTCGTGGAGATTACATATGATTGAGTATTGGTGCCGGTTGAGGTAGTTAGATGTTGGAACAAGTTTGGTTATATCTGATTTCCTTTGTCAGGACGTATTTACTTATACTATTGATTCCCTTGCTGGAATAGTGTTGTTTCCTTATTGCTCTCTTGCCGGGTCCCTTGTTGTAATTTGTGTTGAAAATATATATATGTGTATCGGGTTGCGCGCCACAATAATATTATATTTGGATCGGGTTGCACACCGCAACAATGATATAAATGGGTCGGGTTGCACGCCGCAACAACTATATAATTGGATCGAGTTGCACGCCACAACAGTGATAAATGATATGGATCGGGTTGCACGCCGCAACAGTGATATTATGTATTGGGATCGGGTTGTGTGTCGCAACAATTGATAGCATAAAGTGTTTATAGATTGGTTGCGATTTCCTTATTGGGTTGGTGTAAATTCTATGTTGTCCTTTTGCCTTTCTCTTAAATTGCTGTTGGTATTGATATTCCCCCGCAGCATGTACCCCCCCCCCCCATCTTTGCTTGTTTATTTCTGTTTAATTTCCGATGCGTAGTATATATATAACTGCACAGGCTTATTTGGTAGTCTGGTCCTAGCCTCGTCGCTACTTCGCCGGAGTTAGGCCAGGCACTTACCAGCACATGGGGTCGGTTGTGCTGATACTACACTCTGCACTATGTGCAGATCACGGAGCGACAACTTTTGGATTATAGCTTGGGGTGGCAGCCTTCAGTCCAGTCAGAGATCCCGAGGTAGTCCTGCAGACGTCCGCAGGCCTGGCGTTCTCTTCTATCTTTATTTGTATTCTATTTTCATCTACTTCCGAGAGAGACAATACTTTTCTTTCAGACATTTGTATGTAGTATTCGTAGACAGTCCGTGATATTGTGACACCGGATTCCGGGTAGAGATGTATGTTGGCATAGTCGTACTGGTTATTATTTAATTTATCTGATTAAGTCTTCCGCTCGTTTTTATTTGTCGTTAATGCTTCACTGTTGATTCCATGTTAGTTAAATATTTAAAAAGGGCTAATAAGTGATTTAATAATTTCACAATACGTGGCTTGCCTAGCTTCCACGAGTATGCGCCATCACGACTCCCGAGGTTGGGAAATCCGGGTCGTGACATCTAGAGTAGTCATCAGCAAGTACCATCACATATTTCTTACCACATTTGCTCAATGTTCTCATTGGACCACAGAGATCCATATGGACCAGTTCCATCGTCCTGGTCGTGCTTACCATTTTCTTGCTTTTAAAAGAGGATCTTACTTGCTTCCCCTTTGCACAAGCCTCACAAACTTTGTCTTCCTTGAACTTGATGTTAGGTAACCCTATCACCAGGTCCTTGGAGACTAATTTGTTTAGTTGATTTAGACTTGCATGACCAAGCCTTTTGTGCCACATGAGGGGATCATTGTCCAACACACTCAAGCAAGTGAGTTCATTTTCTGAAAGAGTGGACAAATCTACAATGTAAATATTGTTAACTCTTTTTCCCTGCAAAACAATCTTGTCAGTGGTAAGATTAATCACAAGGCATTTAGTATAGGCGAATGCTACCAGGTTAACCCCTGTCACACAATTCTGATACACTGATTAGACTATATTTCAAGCCATCTATCAAGTAGTCATTCTCAATTGAGTGTGAGTCTGTCTTACCTACCTTTCCAACCCCAATGATCTCACCTTTCTTCCCATTTCCAAAGGAACTGGTTCTTACTTCCAGTCATATGCTTTGAGCAGCCATTATCCATGTACCATATTTGGCTACTTCCCTTCACTTGGACCTGCAAAACGAAATCAGCGGTTAGTCTTAGGAACCCAAACAAGTTTGGGTCCCTTTCTATAGGCAAAGGGGTGAATTAAATTCCTTTTGGCCCATCCAGGCAGCCTATTTTTCTCTTGAACAAAGGTTTTGTTCTTTTGACTGGCCTTTTCTTTTGCATTACATTCACTTTTGTAATGACCAGTCTTACCACATTGTGTGCAGATTTTGTTCTTAGGAAGTGTGATGTACTTGCTTTTGGGATCCCACTTAGGTGTTGGGGTACCATAGCCAAGTCTTCTCTTATTGCTACTAGGGTGCTCTTGTAGCCAGGATAGTGCATCAGAGGACTTATTCCATTTGCAAGTTCTGTCTAGTTCACACTTCACCTTGCCTAGATCTTCTTTAAGGACTCTTATCTGCTCATCTTTCTTGTACAACTCATCCTTCATTTTTCCTAGATTTCTTTCTAAGTTGAGATGTGTGTGATCAGCTTTCTTCTTACCTATTCCTAATTTCAGTTTTGAGTTCTCAGACCTAAGTTCTAAGACACTGGTGTCAAGTTCAAGAACTTGGTTCTTCAATTCAGTATTTTTACTATCACTTTACTAGCCCTAAATTCTAGATTTTTGCACTTGGCTTTTAGGATCACACATTCCCTAGACAGTTGTTCCTTCTCATTGTTTATGACATCAGACTCATCAATGAAGTCTAGCAATAATTCAGATAGCCTTTCTTTAAATAAAAATGTAATCTTGTCTTCGAGATGAATCATACTTACCTCTTGTTCGTCGTCTGATTCTCCAATGGCCATAAGTGCTTGTTCATCTCCAACTTCATCTTCTGAATCCTCATCTGAGGTTTCTCCCCAAGCAGCACCCATAGCCTTTGTTGATCCTTTGTTCCTTTTGGGTTGAACCTGTTCCTTCTTCCTATTTCGTCGTTCAGCCCTTTCCTTCTTCCATTCAGTTTCCCACTGAGGACAGTTCTTGATCATGTGGTCAGTCTTACCACATTTGTAGCAGCCTCGTTCGTCTATTTTTCAGGAGCCCTTAGTTTGTTGTAGGTTGCACCTCTTGAAGAACCCTTTCCTCTCATTAGGTACTTCTTGAAATCCCTTATGATCATAGCCATTTCACCATCCTCTAAATCTGCACCTTCAGCTATTCTGAGAGCCAGGCTTCTTTCCTTCTTGGGTGCATCCATCTTCATGGTTTGCCTTCTCAGTTCATAGGCAGTGAGATTTCCAATCAGCTCATCCAACTTGAGAGTAGCAATGTTCTTTGATTCCTTAATAGCCGTGATTTTGCTTTCCCAAGTTACTGGCAAGACCCTTGTCAAGATTTTCTCAAATTTATCTTCATCAAGGATAATTCGTCCAAGAAACTTAAGTTCATTTGTTAGTGTTGTGAACCTTTTGTACATCTCTTGGATGGTTTCTCCTTCTTTCATGGTAAAATTCTCATATTGAGAATATAGTAGTGTTCCTCTTGATCTCTTTACTTGAGGAGTTCCTTCATGGGCCACTTGTAGAGTGTCCCAGATATCCTTAGCAGTGGTACAACTTTGAATCCTGCTATACTCGTTTGGACCTAGTCCACACACAAGCCATTTCTTGGACTTGGCATTCTTTTCCCATTTCTTCAGATCTTCAGCAGTACAGTCAGCTCTCGTCTTTGGCACGTCCACTCCTTCAGCATTCTTCTTTGTAGTAGCTAGTGGACCATCAGTAACTATGTCCCAGAATTCATAGTCTTCTCCTATGATATGGTCTCTCATCCTGTTCTTCCACCAAAAATAGTACTGGCCATTAAAGAGTGGAGGCCTAGCAGTGGATTGCCCTACCCAGTTTCCAGGTGGTGCACTCATCTTGATCTGTTCCTACGGTGTTAGCCTATTCAAGGATAACCCCCTCTGATACCAATTGATGTTTTATACTTCAATACCACACAAGAGGGGGGTGATTTGTGTGGTACCCAATTTTTGCTTAACTTGATTATAGAAGGACCCGGTTCTTCTATGTGTTCCAACTACTGCTGTTGCGGAATAATAAATACAGAAAATAAAGAAAATAGAGATTTTACGTGGAAAACACCTAGCTCAAAAGGTGAAAAAACCACGACCTACCTTCCAGTAAGATTTTTCCAAACTCTCCACTAAAATCACTGATCCAAAAACTGCATTTACAGAAGCTCTTTTGTAAACCTAGGATTAACTCTAATCCCGTTGTGGCACACAGCCTCAACTGTTGCGACAACTTCAAGTTAACTCTAACTTGAAAACTCTAAGTACCTAATACAATTGTTTCTATAAAAGCTGAAAGGTACAATGTAAAATCACCTACTACAATTGAACTAGAATAAAAGATAGACTCTTGGAACTGGTTCCTCTATCTGGTTCAAGTAGCTTCAGGATTGCACGCTTGAATCACACATAAATTGCTTGCAAAATTGCCTTGCTATTTTGCTCTCAATTCACGTTTAACTTCTGCTTATGTGAATTACCTTTAAAAGAGAACAACACTAATATTTAAGGAGTAGAAATTAGAGATTGACTAGGATACAGATGTTGCTCTTCCATGGTGGAAGAGTTCTAATTGATCTCGTACTCTAACTCTATCCTTTTCCTAAACCGTGTTCTCTTTGTGTAAGGAGTCTTTCTCCTTATCCAATATGCAACTTTTTCGATCATGATCAAGAGATATTACTTCTGATAAGTTAGGTTTATCTCTTTTACGTGCATCTCACATGTTTGGGTTTGATCACAACTGTGCTTCACAAGATGGACCTGGTCCATGTCTCAGTTGCTTTGTCAGTCTTCAAAACTTCACCTTTACTTGGGCCAACAGTTTGGTTTTGTTATTGAGCAGCTCCAGCTGCTGTTTCGGTCATAGCCGCACCTGCGGCTTGGGGACCGCAGGTGCGAGGTCACTGGTGCTTGGAGGAGACCGCAGATGCGGAAGTTGGCCTTCAGAAGAAGAACCGCATGTGCGGTGTGTTGGGCGCATTTGCGTGACCGTTCAGTGCCTGGGCGCAGATGCGACCCTAAGGGAATTAATGATAAACCGTAGAAGTGGTTATTATGGCTGCAGATGCGGTCCGTAGGAGCGAGATATGAGCCGCAGGTGCGGAATCTGTGGGCAGAAAATATAAATTCTTGTCTTCGCGAAATTTGGTCATTTTTCCACCATTTGTGTACGGACTTGGAGCTTTTTGAGGGGATTTGAAGAGGGATTCGGAGGGTATCGATTGGAGGTAAGGTTTTTGAACTTAACACTCGATTCTATGGTGATTTCTAACTAAATAGACATGAAACTAATGGAATTCAAAGGTTAAAATTGGAGAATTAGGGCTTGGAATTGGAGAGTTTAAATTGGGGATTTAAGGGGCCATTTTAGGTATGATTTTGATGTTCTTGGTATGTATAGAATCGTGGGAGGATGAGGATTCTAGTGATATAATTTTTATCAGATTCCGAGACATGGTCCCGGGGGTCGGGTTTGGTCAATTTCGGGATTTTTGATGTAATTTGATTATTTTCGTGTGGGCTTTGTTCCTTTAGCCTGATTTGATGTTATGATTCTAATTTTGGATAGATTCGGGGCGAGTTTAGGTCGAGTTGAGAGCCAAAGGCATCGCGGAGTGGAATTTCATCCGGTTTGAGGTAAGTAACGATTGTAAATCTAGACCTGGGGGTATGAAACCCCGGAATTTCGTATTGTATTGATAAATGAGGTGGCGCACATGCTAGGAGACGGACGTGTGGGCGTGCACCGGTAGGGATTGTGACCTGGTCCATCTCGTAGTAACTGTATAGTTGCTTATTTTGATAAACTCTATATGATATCCATGTGTTTTAGAAATGAATCTGTTAATTTGGGCTAAATGCCATGTTTAGGGCCTTGTGCCGAACTGTTTGAACCCTTAGGGGAATTTTACTACTTTCCTCACACTGTTTTGATTTGAAAGTATATCCTCAGTCATGATTTTTACCTGTTTACTTTTGATTTATTTTCATTACTCTGTTTGAATATTTGGAGTTGTTTGGGCAGAGTTTCCTTGATTTTTATTGAAATGCCCAAGTGACTGTGAGGTTAATGACTGAGAGAGGCCGAGGGCCGGATGGTGAGGATTATATGTATATTTATGGATCGGGCTGCACACCGCAGCGATATTTATATGTATATGGATCGGCCTGCTCACCACAACAATATGTTGGATCGAGCTGCACGCGCGCAGCGATATAGCGCTAGGGCTATAGGAGCCCCACGGAGTCTCCACACCCCCAGTGAGCGCAGTCGACTATATATATGGATTGGGCTGCACGCCGCATCGATATATGGATCGGGCTGCACGCCGCAACGGTTACTATATGGTACCTATTGAGCGTGAGTGCTGAGTGTGAGTGCTGAATGGTAGGAGTTGAGTCACGAGTGACTGAGAGGCTAGCCCGAGGGGCGATAGATATATACATACACATGAGTGATGTTTGCCTGAGGGGCTTGATTATGAACTTATTGATTTTCACTTCTCTTTAGAGTGAGTTTCTATCGAATATGTTGATTTAATGACTGTTTTCACTCATCTTTATACTGAGCCTCTGTCGAAAATGTTAGATAAATGTTTTTAAACAATTTTCATTTAAGCTGGGGTTATGAGATGTTCAGAACTTAATCACTAATTTGGCTTTTGTTATTTCCGCTGAGATTTTCTTGTCAGGATGTGTTTATGACTCCTGTTTTGCCCGAGGGGCTGTTTACGAACTATGTTTTGCCCGAGGGGCCGATTATGGTTTTCAGCTCTTTTATAAAAAATCGTATTGAACCCCTACTGAATCTATCGGAAGGCATTTCAAATAATTTTTACCAAAAGTTGGATTTTAAAGAGGCGATTGACTCGTATTCTGACTTAGTAGCCTGTGTGCTTAATGAGTTTAACATAAATATGGATTCATTGTTTCCTACTTCTCAGTCTTTATTTACTCTTATTACTTACTGGGTTGGAATACTCACATTACTCCCTCCACCTCGTGTGCAGATTCAGGTATTTCGGAACCCGGTAGCGGGTGTTGGTTGCTCAGACGCGGAGTCATCAGAGTTAGCAAGGTGGCTGCACGAAGTTCGCAACACCGCTTCCTTCCTCTCATTTTCATTTCTATACTTGGTACATTTTACTATTTTTGTTGTATTCAGACCTTGATAGATGCTCATGACTAGTGACACCCCGATGTCGGGCTTGTGTAATTATTCTGAATTTTTTTTCTTTTAAATGTTCATTATGAGATTAACGGTTTATAAATGGTATAAAAACAACTTTTAATGGAAAATGGTTGACTTGGGGAATTGTGTCGGCTGGTCTTGTCTTCACGAGAGGCGCCATCACGATCGGGTCCGGTTTGGGATCGTGACACATTATTAGTATATAATAGTCAATTTTCTAAATTCCTCACTCACTTTTTGCTTAGAACTTTCTCTTTTTTGAAAGATTTATCTGAGTTGTGATTTTTTATGCGTTAGTAAGATATATATTTTCTCAGTTCTAATTAGTGATACCTAAACATTTAACTCATATCTTATTAGCTATAATCACACCAGGACATTCTATATAAATATTTACACATTAAAATTTAAACCTTTGCCCTTTGCATATGAAAATGCATAGAGTCAAGTACGAGCCCATGATGTACTTTTATTATATTCGTACCAAATTAATGATATTCGATAATATTAAATTTGTATTTTGTTGATATTTTATCGTAATCATTTACGTTTTTAAAGAGTTGCCTTTTGTCGCTAGTAATTTGCATATATAAAGTTACGGTGCTCCCGTTGCGCTCAAATTCTGGGTCCGCCTCTGATTAGGGTAGAAGGTTAGTAGGTAGTTGAGAAATTTCTCCTTTCTTACCAGTAATATTTTTATAATACGCATGTACTGTCTTATTCTCATATTTATATTACGTCGTGTTTTTTAGTTCGTTTCAGTTATTGTATTTCCCTGTTCTTACTATATGGTACTACTTACTCTTTTCTCCCTCCCTTTATTCTCTCTTTCTTTATTTTTCTTCATCTTTTTCTCCTTTTTCCTCTCCTTCTGCTTCTTCTTATTCTTCTTCTCCTCCCTACCTTTCTGAGTCGAGGGTCTATTGGAAACAATCTCTCTACCTTTATTAGGTAAGGATAAAGTCTATGTACACACTACCCTTCTCAGACCTACATGTGGGAATATACTAGGTATATTATTATTATTATTATTATTGTTGTTGATAATTTATTGAGTTTTCTTCCTTAAATTTGTTCTTTTTTGTTTATATGCTTAATTTATAGTAGAAAAGCTTATTGAATTTTTGGGAATACGATTATACTAGCAAAATAACCTTAAACACAATATTCTCAACGTGCATCAAGCTTTAAATTTCGGTGATTTCCTGACAACTCTAGTGAAGACTCACCACAATTGCATATGGGTGTGTATCGTCTCTATCCTCACTGCTATTAATTAGTATTTATACGGTCAAAATCAGGTATGTCCGATTTTGTAGGCTCGAAGAGTCGCTTCGAGCCTAAGTTCAAAATAGACCGGGCTCAAGCCCGATTGCGGATTATAAGACTTGAAGATCGAAGTGCTCGATGAACACCGAGGCCGAGTATAACCAACCTCGAGATAATGCCGTTATGGTTTTATAACAGAAAGAGCAAGATTCCCGCAGCGGCCTTAAGATCACGGTGTAAATTCCGGAACGGATTTGTACTAGGCGGTTAGACAGCTGTCCAATAAGATTCCCTACTAAAAATGGAAATGTACCTTATTTAGGACTCCCCTATTACATAAAGGGGAGCCCATTCATTTGTAACAGGATCAATTATTGACAAGAGAATATACATACATCACTTTCTTGCTTACTGTTCATCTGAGTTGCCTTGTAATTTATTATTCTCACTGAACCACCTCGAGATTGCCATAGCTCGAGGTCGAGACTTGCTTGCACACTGGTTTGACTTACTTTATCCTTTAATTTATACATTTGATTCCTTGTTTATCAATTGGTATTGGACTAAATCACATATTTTTAAAACCATAATATAAGTTTAATTGTTACTCGGATTCTAAGATAAACATTTTGGCGCCTACCGTGGGGCTAAGGAAAATAGTGATTGTTTCAGTGCTGATTCTGATAACACACGTTATTTTCACACTTGTTCTTGTCTAGAATTTTTATTCTCATGTTGAAAAATGTCAAATTCACAAAACTCACCCGCACATGGTGATGATGGTCTTGGATTTGATGGGGAAAACGATAACGTAATTGCTCCAGGAGCCGGGGTACCACAAAACTCACCCGCCCCAGTCGATATCAGTTCGCACATTGCTTTGAATGCGGATATACGCACAGACCCCGAAGGGAGTGTATGTAGGGAAGGTCGATCTGGTGGCCAAGGAACACAGGGTGTAGGAGACGGGGGAGTTAGCCTCCTGGTAATATTCGAGATGCTACAGGCTCAGCAGGTTGCTATCGCTCAGCTTCAAAGTCAACATAAAACTCCGAGTGTGGTCGAACCAGAAGTCACTCACCGTACTGAGCCGGTGCCAGAAAGGTCGAACGGTAATGGATCGAGGACTGATCCTGCAATTATGAAGATGCTCGAGGAGCTCACCAAAAGAATCGAGTCGGGAGAGAAAAAAATCGAAGATAATGACAAGAAAGTGGAAACATAAAACTCCCAAGTTGATCAAATACCGGGGGCACCCCCGATCTTAAAAGGTTTGGACGCAAAAAAGTTCGTACAAAAGCCATTTCCTCAGAGTGCAGCTCTGAAGCCCATTACTAAGAAATTCCGTATGCCGGACATACCTAAATACAACGGGACAACCGATCCTAATGAACACATCACTTCATACACATGCGGGATTAAAGGAAATGAATTAAATGATGATGAGATCGAGTCGGTTTTGTTGAAAAAAATTTGGGGAAATGTCAAAGGGAGCAATAATTTGGTATCACAACCTACCACCGAATTCCATCGACTCATTTGCCAAGTTAGCAGACGCCTTCGTAAAGGCGCACGCCAGGGCCATAAAGGTTTCTACGAGGAAATCAGACGTTTTTAAGATAAGGCGGAGAGGTGATGAAATGTTGAGGGAGTTCGTATCCCGATTTCAAATGGAACGCATGGAGTTGCCACCGGTCACAAATGATTGGGCTGTTCAAGCTTTCACCCAAGGGTTGAACGAGCGGAGTTCGGTAGCATCACGACAGTTGAAACAAAATTTGGTCGAGTATCCAGCTGTAACCTGGCAGATGTGCACAACCGATATCAATCGAAGATCGGGGTCGAGGATGACCAATTAGGAGCCTCTTACGGTTTAGTACATCCGAATAGGCTAGCAGTTAAAACCTAGAGGGACATCGACAGGGAACCAAGGTCGAACAGGGAGCGATATCAACCGTATACCGCAGATCGAAGGAACAATGGTCTGGGACGCAATTCTCCCCGGAATGATCGAAGGAACGATCGAGGACAAAATTCTACGGGACTTATGAGTAAAAGAGGTTTCGATAAGCACCTTGATCCCGTGGAGGCACCTCGATTGTCAGAATATAACTTCAGCATTGATGCATCAGGCATTGTATCAGCAATCAGAAGGATCAAAGGTACTAGATGGCCCACACCCATACAAACCGATCTTTCCCAAAGAAACGCAAATTTGATGTGCAAATACCATGGTACGCATGGTCACAAACCCGAGGATTGCGGGCAATTAAGGGAGGAGGGAGCCCATCTATTCAACGAGGGCCACCTTTGAGAGTTCCTCAGCGATCGAGACAAGAACCATTTCAGAAACAGAGATGCCAATAGGAAAAATGAACATGAGGAACCGCAGCATGTCATTCATATGATCCTCGGCGGGGTCGATATTCCACAGAGGCCCGTATTCAAACGCACTAAGGTGTCGATTACTAGGGAGAAGCGGACCCGGGATTATGTGCCCGAGGGTTCCTTATCATTCAACAATGAGGAGGCAGAAGGCATTTCTCAACCACACAACGACGCTCTGGTAATTTCTATCTTATTAACTAAAGTTCAAGTTAAGCGTGTTTTAGTGGATCCAGGTAGTTCGGAGAATATCATCCGATCAAGGGTCGTGGAGCAACTCGGCCTACAAGATCAAATAGTGCCCGAAGCTCGGGTCTTAAACGGCTTCAACATGGCCAGTGAAACAACTATGGGTGAGATTACCCTGCCAGTGAACGTGTCCGGAACCATTCAAGATACCAAGTTCCACGTGATCGAGGGCGACATAAGGTACAATGCCCTACTCAGGAGGCCTTGGATCCACAACATGAGGGCAGTTCCTTCGACTCTTCACCAAATGATGAAATTTTCGACATCGGATGGCGTGAAAACAGTATACGGGGAGCAGCATGCAGCAAAGGAAATGTTTGTAGTTGACGAGGTAATACTGGTATCAACGTCATCAACCTCGGAAAGATCGAGAGAAGAGGACTTTCTGACTCCTCGAACCTTTATTGTACCCAAAGACTACGACTCCACCAAATCAACGGTCGTGGACCGCATAGAAATGTGCGGCCGCAAAAGTCTCTCTGCGACAGTGATGGAAATTATGCGGACCGCGGTGCATGAAGTTCAGAGAGCTCACAACTTGAGCAAAAGGAAGAAGTGTGGTCCGTGTAAGAATTGTGCGGCCGCAGAAGTCCCTTACGCGGCCGTGATTGAAATTATGCGGTCCGCAGAACTTAGCTCAACCCAGATCCAGATTTTAAGAACGCGGACCGCAATCAGTATTACGCGACCGCGAAAGCAAGAATGCGGCCGCGCTCAGAATTACACGACCGCACAACCTCCGTAGGGGTATTTTTGTCCGAAAATTTCAGCTTAGTATAAATAGAATTTTTTGTTATTTTTAGGTTATGTGATGTATTAGAGAAGCACCTGAGACGGCTGAGTTTACTGCTTTTGGAAATTTTGTACTAGATTCATCTATTAACATTAGATTTTCATCTTTTAATCTAGTATTATGAATTTTATCTTTCATTTTTGTTATTTCCATGAGTAGCTAGACCCATAGCTAGGGTTGTGACCCAACCCTAGTGTGGGTATTTAATGGGTATTGAATTTTAGGGCTTGCATGTGTATGGGTTAGTGATATTTAACCTAGTTCTTGCTAGAACTATAGAATTAGTGGTTGCAAACACTGATTCATGCCTTTATGACTTAGTCTCTACTTGAGAAAGAGGGACTAAGTCTAGAAAAACTAGGCTAACAAGGAATTGGGATGAACTCAAGAAATTGATAGCCCAAATAAAAGGGTTAAACCTAGAGATAGTAATACCCGACTTGAGCTAATATCACTTGAGTTGCATGAATACCCATTTGGACTTGAGAAAGCCAAATTGGGAAAAATCACTTAAACTACCGAGAGTATAGAGTGAGTACTTGCCCTAGATTCTTGTTACCCGTTAGATATCCACCTAGGCAGAAGTCACTACCCTAGTCTTTTTAAATTCTTGGAAATCAACAACAAAAACATTATACTTAGTTTCAAATATTGCATGCAATAGAATAGAGTTAGAAGTAGAATCAAACCCAACATTTGTGGAAGTGTAATTAAGAGCAAAACCCGCATCTAGACTTAGATATAAACCTATTCCCAAACAAATTAACTCCATGTGGATTCGGTCCCGACCTAGTTGGGTAAAACTGCATCGACCACCCTCGCTACTCAATAGTAGTGCAGGCTTGGACCCGATTAATTTTTGGCGCCGTTGCCAGGGAGTTAGACGGTTTTAGCTATATATCTAAGTATTTGTGTGTTTTGTTTTTCTTTCCTTTCATTTTTCTAATTTGTGTGTGAATTGCTTTTAGGTACAAAATGGCTCTGAACAATGAAGCTCTCAGAAATTTGCCATTGGGGGAGGAGGTAGATGATGATCACGTAAATGAGATTTAACCCGAACCTCAAGTACAAAGGAGAGGTCGCCCACCTAATGACAACATCCCAAACCCCCCCCCCCCACCTCCTCCAATGGCATCACACAGGGTGTTACCCAATGAAGGGTATGCAAGTACAATAGTCCCGCCCCAGATTAGGGCAGTCAACTTCCAAATAACCAATTTCATGCTTACACTGTTGGAACAGAGGGGTTTCTTCACCGGAGCTCCACACCAAAATTCTTATAAGCATCTCAAAGGTTTTGTTGGCACATTCTGGGGGAGCAAGCAAACTAATGTCTCCGAGGACGCGTTGAGGTTAAGGCTTTTCCCATTTTCTCTAAGGGGGAAGGCTTTGGATTGGCTAGAAAGGTTATCCAACCACTCCATACACACTTGGGATGAGTTGGCCGAGAAGTTCATCTCAAAGTTCTTTTCTCCGAGACATATGGCGACGCTAAGAGATGAGATCCTTGCTTTTAAACAAGAGCCAAATGAACCACTACATGAGATTTGGGAAAGGTATCGGTTGATGGTTAAAGAATGTTCGAATAATGATATGGCCAAAGCCATGATCCAACAAACATTCTACGGGGAATCAACACAACAAACCAATATGTGGTTAACCAACTCACCAGGGGGAATTTCATGAACACGCCATATGCCGAAGCATGTAAAATACTTGATGAGATGGCGGATACCTCCTCAGCGTGGCAAAGTAGAGCTAATGTGCCACAAGGTGACCTTGATGTTATTCACTTACACAAGGAGCTACATGACCACGACCAAGCTATAGCCAAGTTGACTACTACCATGAATCAATTGTCCAAAGCTCAGTTACAACAAGTTCAAGGGCCAAAACAAGTGAATGTCATGGAAGGGGTGAATATGATGATCAACAAGAGAAGGCAACGAGGTCAACAAGTTCAAAATAATCCGGATCAATTTGAGCAAAGTGGTAGTGGGTAAAATCAAGATGATGCATATGATGATCAAAGTGAAGAGGTTCAATATGTCAACAATTATCAAGGCCAACGAGGCAATGCTCCGAATCAACAATAATGGAGATCACAAGGAAACCTAGGAAATTGGGGCAATCAAGGTCAACAAGGAAATTGAAATAGTGGCAACAAAAACAACCAAGGCAATTGGGGGAACAACAACAATCAAAATTGAGGAAATCAAGGCAATTGGGGTAGCAACAATAATAGTAATTGGGGAGGCAATAACAATCAAGGAGGTTGGAACAACAATAATCAAGGGAATCGGGGGTCGGGCTTTCAAAGGCCCCCGATGTATCAACAACCGAACAACTCGCCTCCATATCTATCACAAGGTTCTAGTTATTCCAACAATGAGATGGTACGGGTTGAAACAATTTTCGAGCAAATGATGAAGAAAAATTCCGACTCTAATGCCCAATTAGCCTCCCACAACACTTCTATCCGCTACTTGGAAGTCCAACTTGGCCAAATTTCTCAAGCTTTGAATACCCGCCCTAAGGGTGCACTACCAAGTGATACGATAGTAAACTCGAAGGGTGGGAACACTATGGGCCATGCTATGATGTTGACTACAAGAAGTGGTAGAGGTGGAGTTGCTAGTACCTCTAATCTAAGAAAGATTGTGAGTGATGATGTGTTGGTGCAAGATGATAATGAGCCAAGCAATGATGTGCAAGTAAATGATGAGAATGTAAATGATGAAGTGAGGATAGACATTGATGACAACATGGAGGAGACACAAAATGATGTGAACCTGTCTAGGGAACATGTGATAGACATGCCGGAAACAGTAGTGCCCAAAGCCAAGGCTCCTTTGCCAAGACCTCCTCCACCATATCCTCAAAGGCTCGCAAAGCAAAATAATGAGAATCAATTCAAGAAATTCATTGATATGATGAAAAGTTTGTCAATAAACGTGCCATTGGTTGAAGCCCTAGAGCAAATGCCGGGATATGCTAAGTTCATGAAGGACTTGGTAGCAAAGAAGAGATCAATGAACTATGAAACGATCAAAATGACACATCAAGTGAGTGTCATTGTGCACTCCATGGCTCCAAAGTTAGAAGACCCTGGTTCCTTTACAATCCCATGCACGGCGTAAGATCACAGCGTAATTTCCGGAACGGATTTGTACTAGGCGGTTAGACAGCTGTCCAATAAGATTTCTTACTAAAATTGGAAATGTGCCTTATTTAGGACTCCCGTATTATATAAAGGGGAGCCCATTCATTTGTAACAGGATCAATCATTGACAAGAGAATATACATACATCACTTTCTTGCTTACTGTTCATCTGAGTTGCCTTGTAATTTATTATTCTCGCTGACCCACCTCGAGAATGCCATAGCTCGAGGTCGAGACTTGCTTGCACACTGGTTTGACTTACTTTATCCTTTAATTTATATATTTGATTTCTTGTTTATCAATTGGTATTGGACTAAATCACATATCTTTAAAACCACAATTTAAATTTAATTGTTACTCGAATTTTAGGACAAACATAATATTAACATGACAAACAGAATATGTGATTTTTGATGACTAGTTCTAGGCTACTAGATAAAAGTCAATGTCTATCACCTCTTGTGTCTTTAAAGACTAATGTATAGATGATGACCATTTTCCCTTTCCCATCCTTTGTGAGTTGTGACGGAGACTTCAGACTTTTCACTTTACTTGTGTATAAGGTATGATTGCCATTTGGAAACGAGCAAGATGTAATTACATGTCAAAGCACCTTCTTAACTAAAATGTATAACCAGTTGTCGCCCAACTATCCAAGTAAAAAATAATTAAGCTAAGTATTGTTGGAATAAAAAAAAAATCAAAGATAACCATATTTACAACTGATAATTAAAAAATAGTCACAGTTTCAAAAGTAATCGAAATTTAGCCACTAAATTTAGTCACTTTTCATGTAAAGATAAAATTTGAACAAAAACACTCTTAAAAATCTGGAAATATTCCAGCATAATATGCTGGAGTCGAATATTTTACATATGCTGGAATTTTTATAATGTGCTGGAGTTCCATCATAATATGTTAAAAGTTCATATGCAGGAGCTTCATAATCCGGCATATTATGCTGGAACTTTCCGTGTGCTGGGGTACCAACATAATATGCTGGAAGTTTATGTGCAGGAGCTCCAATCCCACATATTATGCTGGAACTTTCCGTGTGGTGGAGTTCTAACATAGTATGCTGGAAGTTTAGACGCAGGAGCTCCATAATCCAGCATATGCTTGAACTTTCCGTGTTTCAGCAAAATAATAGCTATTTTTCAATGACTTCGCAAGATTATTTTACGATTAGCAATCCGAAAACTGGCTAGCGTGTGCTATTTTTACAGTATTGTTAGATCAAGTTCAAAATGAAATAGGCTCTGATTTGTTTAGCCCCTCTCTTTTCGGTAAACTTTTCAGATGATTATTATTGACTTTAATATAATAGAAAAGAGATGAAAATTGCATTAGTACAGAAATAAGGGTACCGTTGTATTTTAGAGGATTAATTACTATAGTATAACTTTCTGCAGAAATAACAAAACTATTGTCTTTTTCAGAGTAAGATATGTGCATAGTGGGGTTCTTTCCGAGATGAGAACATATCAATTTATTTGTTGGAGTTTCGACTACCATTCCTAGTTTTTATTTAAATAAACAATATGCTCCACCTAATTATCATATAATCAACAATTGTGCTCCTTTATTTTATTTTTCCAGAATTTTTTGTGGGCTTTTTAATTATTTTTGGTCGCTTCCTAGCCTTACAAAATTTCCCATTTCAATATATGTTCATAAAATAAGTATGGAAAAAGCAATGGATAATCATGATCTTTATATCTTTTCCTTTTCTTTGAAAGGGTCAATTATGATCTTTATTCTTTAGTAACGTACTTATTTTATGTCTCTTAATTGTTTTTCTATTATCTTTTTAATAATGCAAATCAGGTAGTTGAGCTGGTCCTGGTTAGTGGTTACAGGACATGTGCTTAGGCCCCAAAGACAAATAAATACTGTATGATTTTTTTTTTTGACATAATTAATTTAACAAAGAAGATTATCTAAGGTAATACTCAAACTTATTTTCTTATTCTAATAGGTCTCACCCACTGCATTCTCCACTTCTTCTTTTCTTTTTTTTTTTTTTTTTGTGTATGTGTGTGTGTGTTTCGTCCTAAACAGAAAAAGATACTATCAAAATCTATATGGAGTATTCATATTTTTCGGCTTCCACGTTATCCACTTAGCTTTTTCTTTTCGAAACCATTCAATTATTTCTTATGTATCGTGACATGCATTGGTTTCCAACTTATACTTTTTTTGGGTTTTCATCCGAAATCCGAAATTATTTGGCACTTATTAATTCGGATATGTGTCAGAAAGTCGTAGGAGAAAGTATTTCCTATAAAAGACGACTTTATACTAGGGGCACGATATTAATATAATTTTTTTCTCAAATTCCGTTTTGTATCATCAAATATCAGACTTAATGAAGTACAGGGGCGGATCTACCTAATGTGAAGCGGTTACATCCGACACCGCTTCGTCGAAAAATTTCATTAAATATACATATAAATTACATGCAAGAATATCTTATTCGAATATATATTCTAAAATAACGTTGCTAAACAAACATCCATGCTTAGTTCACTGGTTAAGCGCTTCTTTCCTTTAGGAGAGATTAAGGGATCGATACTCAATTCTATATAGAGTGCATGCTTTTAAGTTTTTAAAGCTCTTTTTTGTGAAAAATTTGATGTCAGGCAGTGAAAAATTTTTTGTGAAAAATTTGTTCATTCTGGAAAAGAATTATTTCAGCATACTTGAAATCCTAATTTTTAAAAACTTCTCATCCTCCTCTGCAATATTTTTTAATACAATAATATAATGAACATTCATTTATTCACTTCTTTAAATATCGACACCGCTTACAAAATATTCTGCGTACGCCCCTGATGAAGTACACAAACAATAAAACTGACCAAAATTGTCGTATATATACACGAAATAATTTTCTTCCCATTAATTTCATGCATGACCACAAGGTATATGAACTCTTGTCTTTACCGAAGAGAGTCCTAAGCACAGGATTTTAGCCTTTAATCTTGGATTAAATCTGATTATAAGAAGTAAATATGATTCCTCGGCCATGACTAATTAATCTAGTAATTGTCACTAAACACAGCTAACTTTTCTTTTCCTTGATAGATTTAGGGGGAAAGTTTAAAAATAGTCAAATTTACAAGTGGTCATTATTCTAAAATAGCCACAGTTGCAAAAGTAATCGAAATTTAGCCACTTTTCATGTAAAGATAAATCTGAACGAAAACATTGTTCAAAATCCGGAAAATACTCCAGCATAATATACTGTATATTATGCTGGAACTTCCGTGTGTTGGAGTTCCAGCATAATATGCTGGAAGTTCATACGCAGGTGCACCGATCTCCAATATATTGTGCTGGAACTATCCGTGTTGCAGCAAAATATTGGCTATTTTTCAATGACTTTGCAAACGCTGACTATTTTTAAATGACCAGTCCAAAAATTGGCTAGTCCTTGCTATTTTTACTAGATTTAGTAGGGAATGAGGAAACACCCAACTGGTCAATCGTTGCCAGAATGTTTTAAAATTTTAAACAACATTACGATACTAGTTGTGGCATAGTTTGACCTTTGCCTACGAAATTATAGAAAACAATGATTATGTTATTGCTAACTACAGTACATACCTACAACAAAATCTTGGGAAAATGGAGACCCTAAAGCTAATAATTCTTCAATGGCAAGCAAAAATATAAATACAAAATTAAAGATATATACATATGCCTCCCTAAAGCCATGGAAAGCGATAGAGAAGAGCCGCCTAGTGGAACCCACTACCACAACCACGCCCCATTTCTATAGCCTTTTTATCCTTGTATTATGCAAAAATAAAATAAATTTTATTATAGTGGGTAAGATTGATTTTAATACCTCATTTCATAGGCATTAAAGCCTAGTAATTCGGCCCTCCTGTATCTCTTTCTTTAGGCCACGCTCCTAGCTTCCCATTGTAAAATATATAAGTGGCATATCCAATGCATTTTGAATTTGGTTAATCAATCGGTATTTTGAATTTGGTTTAATAATTGATACGTAGGGTTAGGATGCGTACGATTGACCCTTGTGGTTCGGTCTTTCTTTAGACCCCGCACATAAGAAACTTAGTGCACCAGGTTGTCTTTTTAATATGTATTTAAAACGCACTGGCTCAATAGATATAGATTCACGTCAAGTAAATTACTCGAGGGAAAAGCGACCTATCAGGAAGTTTTAATTTTCAAGCTCGAACGTAAAATCTAATTAAAGATTGAGGAATTTTACAACCATCATTCCACAGGCCTTGATGTTCTCCATTATTTTGAACTACAGTACTACTACTTCTTCTATTTCCTAAAAAATTTAGCTTTAGTGGCCGACAATTATTTTATTCCATATAATCACTTTTTAATCTAGGCTCCTCTAGGAATTACCTAATCATTAACTTTGGGGGTACTTGCTGCAGTTTCTTTTTCCAGGTTTTCTGCCGGTTCAACGGCTGATCGAGGTAGTAATGTTTCAATTTTATTGGCCAAATAATTCATGATGTAATACTGTTTAATTTCCTTAATAACATATTATTACAATTAGCAAAGGTTAAAGTTAATTAACTTTATAGATCATGTATCCGCATTCGATGTATAAACTTCACGGGCGCTCGTTCAAGAAGAAAAAGAAAAAGAAATGAAAAGTAATAAACAAAACAAATCCGTGGTTGATTCTGCAAGGAATATATATACTAATGCAAAAGATCGGTGATTGATTGTACAACTCGAACTCATAATCTATAAATCTCATTGATTTTTAGCACTGTAGTAATTTCTACGTAAGAAGACTTTTTCAAGATTTGATATAGCTTTTGAAGCTAAATTATAGTACTAACTTTTTTCTTTTTGTGGCGTAATAGGTTATGTCTATCACGTTCATACTTTTAATGCTTCTACATTCTAGTAATATCAACCAATTAATTATCAACAGCGCACTAGCCTTCTCGTTCCTCCAACTTTCCTACGTTGACGTAACAAAATTATACTACAGTATAAACAAACAAAATGAGGATATTTTCTTGTCGTTAATACTTACTAGAGAGCTACGGCGAAAGAGAATATATCATAGCTTCCAAAATAGAAGTTTAGTGTGGCTGTGTGGGGTTAGTTAGCGTCCCACAATATTATAAAAATGAACTAAACAAATACTGTAATAATTTGATGAAGTTTCTATTCATTTAAGACATTCATGCACCAAATCGTTCATTACGTGATCTTAAGAAAATGTTTACTATCTTTTCGTCATTATATATATGGGCCGGGGCGTGAATTAAGGAATAACAGGTGAAGGTCGTAATGAAAATAATTTGATATGTGCATAATTATAGGAAACATCATTTGAATTTGTTGATTTCTTGAAGAAACATGGACAGTGGACTAAGGATATATATAATTTTTGTACGGGTCAAAATTTGGCTAAGACTTAGGCCCCGTTTGGCCATACATTTTGCACCGTTTTTTTAAATCTTTTTTGAATACATTGTTTGTTCATAGATTAATGATCTATTTTTGAAAAATTTCTGAAATTATTTTTCAAGTTCCCAAAATCTAGTTTAGGGTAGATTTTGGGTGAAACTTGTTCTCCCACAAAACTTCAAAATTTTTTCAAATAAAATGCATGTCCAAACATAATTTCAACTTCCAAAAATTATTTTTCAAAACTACTTCAAAAATTATTTTTTCAAGTTTCAACTAAATCTATGTCCAAACGCTAGCTTATTAGCTACAAATGGACGTGATCGAAGAATAAGCCTACCACAGCGTGAGGGCGAGAAGCCGCCTTAAGAAAAATTAGGGCCGAGGTCAAGCAGAGGGTGTGAGAATAACGGTAGGATAAGTTAAATAAGAAAGAAGGAATATTTCACTGAATATTCCTCCAGGTGTACTTTTTTGGGATTTTTTAAGAATATCCCCTATTAATAGGAAGGGATAAAGAACAAAAAGGGGATCTTCACTTTTTGATAAGAACACATTGTAAATGGTTGACTGAGAAGAATATACAAAAGCTTATTCACTGATTTCAATGCTTGGTTTACGTGGTTCATTTACAAGATCCAAAGATTCCTTATCCATCTTCATTGCTTATCACCCCACGTTGTTGTCATAGAGAAGAATCATCCAAGTCACCTAACATTTGGGTGATAAATTCCTTCTTATTACGATTATTATCATTTTCTACGTTTATTGCATGCTTCTAATATTGCATTCATTGACAATCATTGGTCATATACTTGATATTTAATATTCTTGAGCACGATCTCATCCTACGGATATTCCACAATCTCACATCTAGAATTTATTATGTTTAACTAGGATTCACCCCCCCCCCCCCC